>NW_009625928.1:0-21952 GCF_000690535.1 Cariama cristata | reverse complement strand
CGGCTAGGAGGTGTGTTTTTCATATTATAATGAGGAAAGTTCACCTAAAGTTCAAGTTTTCTTGCCTGTTGCTAAGACAGCAGGTGAGATCCATCTTCTTTGACAGCTGGTATGTGGTTTTATGTCGGACGTTACTTTCAGTCCCAGATAGTGGACCATGCAGTATAGTGTGCTCCGTACCATGCAGTCCTTGCTTTTCAGGTGTTGACATCCTTGTTCCCGGGTAGTGGACCATGCAGTCCTCCCTTTTCCTTGTCTATTGACAATGTTGAGACATTACTGTTCTTTCGGGCCAACTTCGGACCGACTCTCACACCCCCCTGCAGTACTGCCTTCAGCTCTGGGGTCCTTGGCACATGGACTTGCTGGAGCGAGTCCAGAGGAGGCCACGAAGATGATTTGGAACACAGCTCATGAGGAAAGGCTGAGAGAGTTGGGGTTGTTCAGCCTGGAGAAGAGAAGGCTTTGGGAAGACCTTATTGCAGCCTTTCAATATATAAAGGGGGCTTGTAAGAAAAGAGAGCCTCTTTACCAGAGCCTGTAGTAACAGGACAAGGGACAATGGTTTTTCAGCTGAAAGCAAGCAGATTTAGATTAGATTATCAGGAAGACATTCTTCACCGTGAGGGTAGTGAGGCAGTGGCACAGGCTGCCCAGAGAAGCTGTGTATGCCCCATCCCTGGAAGTGTTCAAGGCCAGGCTGGATGGCGCTTTGAGCAACCTGGTCTGGTGGAAGGTGTCCCTGCCCATGGCAGGGGTTTGGACGAGATGATCTTTAAATGTCCCTTCCAACATAAAACATTCTGTGATTCTATGACCCTATGATGATGACCTTAGGAGAAAGATGTAAAACCAGTCAACTCTTTGGCATAAGGTTAATGAAATGGCTTAAAGGGCTGAGAAAACAACTTGAAATCAAAATTATCCTACAGTACTTTTAAATAGAGCTGCTTGGCAAGTAGTTTTTTTTTTTCTTGCACTGAAAATATCTGACAACTTCAAGAAAGTTGCTCTTTCAGTCAATTTCAGTTTTTATGTAAAACACCAAAAATATAAAAAGACTGCAGAAAATGTGACTGCAAGGCCAGAGAGTACTGAACAGATGCCAATTTTAAAACACTGCTTGCTTGATTTCCATCTTACACAGACCTGATATGCCATTACTGTTTCGTTACTTAAAATGTTAATTCTTGAAACAAATTGAATAGGCATCTTTCTATCTGAAAGAAATTAGCCAGTTCAACAAATGAAAGCAGTAAGCCGTGATTAAAACATGTAGCAGAAGCTGGAGTCTTGGTTTTGTAGACTTAAACTCTATTAACTATTTTGCTTCAATTTGCAAGTCACTTTATCTCCATGTGACTTGTTTTCCTACCACAAGAGGAAGGGCGTACCATACTTACAAGCCTAAAATGTTTTATGTGCTTACTTAGATATAAGATGTGGCTATATTATTTCTTTAAATCCAGGGCAGGCCACCAGCCAAGAGAAGGTGGCTAGGGAAGTTTAGACATAAGTCCAAAGCCCAAAAAAGGATAAAAATGTTAGGGACAATGTTATTTACTCTCTATTTATATAAATCATTGCCTTTTGCCTAAAGAAATATTCTATTGAAAAGGGAAGTCCTTAAACACCATTTGAAATTATATTTAAAGTCCACCTTCTTGTAACTTGCACTAAAGGGAGTAGTGGTGTGGAAGGGAGAGACTTTCCTCAGCTGAAGAAGAATGAGTTGTGCAGCTGGTTCAGTTTAATCTGTTACATGTCTTAGTTATTTGTGCTGTATACTTCAGAGTGGATCAGCATTTCTATCTGTGTCTGAAGTAGGCTTCATTCTCTGTTTCAAGTTAAAATCAGCACTATTCCCAATGATGCCCACAGCAGCTGCAATGCAGCATGAGCAAAAAAAAGAGTAAAATGCAGTAATTCAAACTATTCTTTCCCAGTAAAAAGCCAGAATTTTCTCTGATTTTTCCCCTTCTTATTAATGGCTTGTCCCTTCCCTTCCCATGTTTCTCTAAAGACTCAGTAATCCAAGGGTAGATTTAATTATTCACTATCAGGGGGTAAAAAAATACAAGAGATACTAGTAAGGACTCTTGAAACTCAGGAAAAGAAAGTATTTAATTAGCATATAGGCACAACATCCTGCCTGATATGCCTTACTAACAATACAAAGCAATAACCTCAGGTCAAAAGATAAGTTACAATACATGCAAAAACATCTGGATTGTGCACCAAGTAACATGTTAAGATATAGGTACATCTGTCAAATAAACATACATCTATTCTCCTAAAGAACAAAACTTCAGAGACTATTTCAAAAGTAAAGGTACAACAAAACAACCATAGTTGAGCAGCGTATTGGACATAAAGCATCCTACACAGAGACATTTGACTTTTGGACGCAAAAACTGTAACAGGCAAATAGCTGAGAGCCAGATCCCCAAATACTTACTTATGAAAAGCTCTCAGTGAAGCCTAAGGTATTACCAGAATGAGGTCTGAAGGATTTTGCCCTTAAGGAATAACAATTATGAGTGGGTAAAAATGTCTCTATCAGTGAGAATTTAAAATCATATTTTTATATGATAAGAGTGTTGCTGATAAGAGTGAAAGGAGGAAAGACTGAATATTGATACAAATAAAACAATGTTTTTGTAAAACCCTTAAAATAAATAATTACTATGAAGGAAAATTTGGGATAATGAACATGTCCTGAAATCAAAATGAACGTGGTTAAAGTTAATACTTTATGTAATAGTTACATTCCTTTTTATCCTACAGAACAATAATCCGTACTAAGAACTAGGAAAGCAGAAAGAGGACAGAGATCTCTTCCTTACTTTTAAATAAGGGTGATCAGTCCCAGTATCATCTCTCACTATTAAGCTACACGTTTGTGTGTTACGGAACTAGCTAAAAGAAAGGGACAGAATACACACTTACTGCCACTGTAAATTCAATGGATCTATGTTTCTTCCACATGATGACTAATCATGGTCTCAGTCCACTAACAACACTGGTGAATTTAGTGGGGGCAGGAGAGGGACCCGGGGCAGGGGAGTGAAGGCTGGGGTGAAGGCAACTCTAGCCCCGTATCAGCGTGTGACAAGTGCTCTCTGTCACATGGAAGGGGTCGTGTCTGTGCTGCTGCCCAGGTTCCCAGATAACTACGGGCTCAATCTGGGCTGCTACTTATGCAATAAAAAATACTGCAAGCTCCCCTCAGACTTTGCTGGCAGATGTGCCCACTGCTGAATGAGTGGGTGAAATATGCTATCCCCATTGCAGCTAGCCAGCCCGTACGCCCTGAGGCCTTTTTTGTCCGGAGGGTGACGAAGGGAGCAGCCTCTCCAAGGCTGAGGACTGCTGTTGCATCTGTCTGGCGCAGCAGGGATGAGGAGCTAAGAAAGGCAAGTAGATAGGCGCTTCAACCCTTCTCTTCCTTATGAATCCTCAATCAGCTGGGCTTCTTCAATTGCAGAAAAGCAAGTCTGCTCTGTTTCCACAGCATAAAAGCTATAATGGACAAGATCCTAAAAGACAGCAAGATCCAAATGACACAGTCACTCCCTAAAAACCCAGAGGCAAACAGCGGGTCTTTTATGACTGGGATTTCTATCTCTATATATTATATGGCTGTGGTGGAGTGGCACAGAGAAGCTGGTAGCAAGGAGCTCCACAATCCCTGTGTGCTGTACAGGGAGATTGCTGCGCTGGCTGGGTATATAGATGTAGTAGGCAAAGCCTCACATAAAGCAGGTTGTTGCTGCCTTCTAACTATTGCCATAGCTCAAACACTGCAGCGGTACTGTAGCAGAGGCACTCGGGCCACTTACAACCCAACTGAGGGACAGACACACCGCTCTACACTCGCTGTGTAGGATCTCTGCAAAACAGCCGTTTCCAGCTTTGGTGAGGGTTGCAACACTGGCTAGGGTTGTGGATGACAAGATGCATGCTCACTTTGAGCAGTCATCTCCTGTATTTTAATGCACACATTGTAGTCCTAACCAAAAAGATTAATGTTAATCATCAGCAAATCAAACATTACTGTGACCATAACTGTTTTTTGGTTTTTGTTGCTCTGAACACAAATGAAGTACCTAGTTACTCTAGTGATTCTAATCTAAATTGTGCCACTGTCCCAAGAGGTAACTTTTGGCATATGAATAGCACATGCTTTTCCAGAGGGGCTGAACTACCACATTGTCCACTGATTTAAAGATATGGATGCTCAGCACCTTTGAAAAAACTCATGTCTAATCCTTTGTCTTCCTCTCTGTCCATCAGTAATACTGTAGCACAAGCACAGCACCACCCCTACGTATTGTAAGCATTAAAATGCATTGAATGTTTTGAAATTCTGAAGAACCGATATACACACATAAAGTACAAAACATGACCTGTGAAAAGAGTAAGATGAAAAATCGTACCCTGTAACCCTAGGAACATCAAGGAAGTTTGGTAAAATGGGGTACAGGCAGATAAAGCAGCAGTTAATAGCATACAACAGAGATGCCAATTGACATTGACAGTTGTTACACATTTTGTTAACAGAGAAACAATAAAACCAAGTTAAGAAATCACTTTTTGGACCACTTTTTTTCCTGTTTCTTCATTACTTCAAAGTGTTTTATGAAACTACTGTATGGTAGCTGCTTTTGTACAGAAAATACACAGTAGGTTGGTTTTGTGGTCCAAATAAACCATGCTGCTTTCTTTTTTTTTTTTTTTGTATCATGCATTGGGATGCAATCAGCTTCTTGACAGTCATTAGTGAAAAGAACAAGCATATTTTTGACATTTAAAAGCTTCTGTAAGTAACATTTTCCATGTTCATTTCTACAGCAATCACTAGCCAGAATTATTTAGAATGTTTCTGGAATTTCCTTTTCTGTTGCTGTCTGCTTTTCTAATCGAGGAATTTTCCTCGTTTGTGATGTTTCCTCATGCAGTTATTTCAAAGAGACGGTCCTTGTGGTGAAGAACCTTAATGAAATTTACAGTTGCTAAGGTACATTTATAAATGCTAGCAGTTACACTCAGACAGAACAAATGGAATTTATTGTGCAGCTCTGGGCTGGGCCAGCAATATAATTAAAGTGCAAATAAAGACAAAAACCACAAGCCAGGCAGATCTGTTTTTCATCGCCAGTATTAAGAAGCATCAAGATTGTGGTAAGAAATGTCAGATCAAATAGGCCTAGGTCACAATCTATTTTAAACATCTGTCTCCCTGAGAGGATTTAAGGGAGGTATACAGTGATATAGCCCTATTTCTTCAACTGGCTGAATATCATTGGAAAAGTAAGGGCACTTTTCCAGCCAATTTTTTTCAACAGTGCTAATACTTGTGTTTTATACTGTGATGCACCTTACAGCATGCATTTGAGCTCACTTTCCATGCAACTACAACAGGCCACTCTTGATTAGGAAAATTTAGGAAGTACCAACTAGCTGTAGAAATGACATCTGTCTACCTGATATGTCACAAAAGCATAGGCTTTGAAAACATTTACAAATAGCACATTTTTCTTAAACATATGCCCTTATGCAAATGATAATTACTAGCTCAGATAAAAATATATAGTTTATGTTTGCTGGCATTCAAAGTTTGCCACTGATGTGAACATTTTTAGAGCTAAGTCAGTGCCGAATGACTGAACAAAAAAATACACATTTTTCAAACCACTGATTCCACGTAAAATGAAACTGTCATTCCAACTCCTGGTGTTCATTGCTGATTACTACCCACTGCCAGACCAGACATGTCTTTCTTTCCACAGCATGTCCAGAAAGTGCTCTGTAGCCTGACTTGTCAGAGAAGCTGCAGGAGGTGTGGAAAAATAAAGTGCCTTTTCCAGGGCTGTGTGCAACACAACTAACCATCCCATTCACTGTATGTCCGGATTTCTCAAATCTCAGGTATAGCTCCTAACCTTGTATTTCCCAGCTGAAGTTTGCAAGGTTCAGAACTATTTACAGCTATTCAACTAGTTAATTTCCTTTCCATGCTGTAAATACTCTCATTGTGTATGAATGGAAAAATATTTACAATTCATTTCTAGGTAAAATCAGTCAACCTAGAAAAGGCTGACATTTAAAGAAGATAACGTTTTATAAAGGGTAGCATTAAATGTATAGCAAGTATTTTGAACAACCAAAGATCTGAAGATACTAGATGCTACCTTAATGTCACTCCAAGATAGCAGATGACTGTTAAGATCCTGTTTTTTCAATGAAGTTAACACAGTATGAGGACACCACTATCGTTACTGCCTCAGTGAACGCATAGTTAGCCATCAACCCAGACCACATCACAGCCATCTCATTTTGCTCATTTATCTTAATATACCTGAGTATATTACCACCATTTATATCTGTCCCCTTAATTTGTCACATAAGATGGCTACAATGAGTACCCGTTCACAGGTAAGTCTCCTATTTTCCATTAAATGCATAGTTGCTACGGCAAAACATTATCTTTGCAAAGCAGCAATCACTTATTCCAGGTAGGAAGCATCTTTGTCTTCTACCTCCAATGCTCATTTTCATTGCCTGAGAGGGAAATGCTGTGAGGCTCTGTAACTCTTATTGGAAAAGAGAGCTTGCATTCTTCTCAATATTTCCCTTGCTGTCTTTAGGACATGGCATGCATGATTTTGGTCATTGTACTAAAGCTTTCTGTAGACTCTGAGGCAAAGCTGGCTCTTCAGGCGGGGAGTCTGGGTTCAATCTTTAGGGAAAGCTCATACAACGTATCTTCGTCTATGATGAGTGTCTTGTCAAGTAAATAGTGAGTGACCTAGAATGGAGAAAATACAGATGAACAGACTGTATGTTACTTCCACTAAAACTTCTCTGCTTTTCTTTTCCTCTTCAGCCCATTTCAGAGTCTGAGATCCCCTCACATTTTCTTGAGAAACACAGCAGCTTGTTTGAATGGTGTACAGCTGCACCCGCAGTGCTCTAGGAATTAAGCACGGCCTCTTAGGAATGGGCAAATCCTTAGCCAGGTTACCTAAGCCCATGTTGCTCTTCTGAAGTCTGAGATGGAATCCCTGAAGGCATAGACTGGCTTTGGGTAAATTTTCATTGCTCCCATTAGGGGCAAGGGGAAAAGAACTGCAGGATGCACAGAGCACCAGCAGATGCTTGGGCCATCTCCTGTTCCCTAATCCTGGGATTCTGGGATTCCTTGGGGATTTACACTTCTAACTGGGCAGGGAGAACACATTTCCCTTTGAACCTGTTCCCTCATACCCCAGACCCATGAAGGCTACAATCCCAAGAGAGCGTCCAGAGGAGGAGGAAAAAACTTGCTTCTATATATAGTGTCAAATAAGATTTTTTTTGCCAGAGTGAGGGTATTATAGCCCCAGAGTACTTGTCCGTATTTCTGTCTGTTCTCTCCTTTCTGTGTGCAGGACCAGAATACACTGATTTTAGCTTTCAACAACAGCTGTATCTTACAACTAATTGCTACCACAGCTTTGATTTTGTTAGTAGGTAACAGTGTCTCAGAAGAGCCTTACCTTCTGCTGATGCTCTATGCGGTAGGAGGTCTGCTGGAACTGGCGTATTTCCCTGATAATATGTGAGATCTTTCAAAAGAATACATATATATGAGTGAGTACAACTGCATTTTGACTTCAGCTAAGCTACATAAGGCAAGAATTTTGCACCACATTATGCAATTTATCCTGGGAGGAGGGAAGGGCAGCGCAGAGATCACGTCCTAATGGCTTCCAAGGATTTCACTTTCCTAAATGAACCATTTATTGTTCAGTCATCCTCAAGTGAACCCCTTGTCTATCTTCTCTCCACATATTGATAAACTCTCTTCTCTTTGCCTAGTGTGACTGCTGCAGTGTGTAGCTACAAGAAGGGCATTAAGCTGAGATTAGAAGGGAAATTTCCCTGCTTCCCTCTGAGGAGTTGTTACAAACAACATTACATGGTAGCTGGAGAGACATCAACTTTAAAATGCTTTTTGGATAGACCCTACCATGCTTGAAAAGAAGGTTGGGATTACTGCTTTCTGGTGAATCATTACATTCCTTTAATTTTGGTTATTCAAAAAGTCTTTTGTTGTGCCTTCACGAGCTTCAGACAGCTGCTTTTTCTGTCTGTCATTTCTCAGAGAACAAATTGGAGGCAAATTCACCCTGCAAAAATACTCCATTTACCAGAAGGTGGTGATAGAAGACTGAGTCAAGTAATTGCTTTCAAATAGCTACCTGTCTTGCACGATGCCAGTATACTTGTACGTCTTAGCAGTTAAATTCAAAGGAGTTGTAATTACATCAATAATTAACTCACATAATTAAACACCTGTTCGGAAAGCATATAAGGAACTGAAAATTACCATTCTCATTTTGGAAAAATTGACAAGGCCTTCCTCAGTGAAGTTTGGTGTTCCTTCTTCAATAAATGCCAAATCTGTCAGGTACATTCCAAGGTAGGGAACGGCAGGTGGGTTACAACTGTGAAACAAGAAATCAGCATATTCGCTTGTAGCTAAATTTGCAAACTAATTTTTTTATAACTCACACAAACTCTTTTATTACTTAACATATTTCTAATCAATGGGTTATGTTCATTTCCAAGATAAACAGCTCCTCTGACTTCACTTGAATTGTATTTGCTCTGCCCGTGACAAACTGAAATGTATTCTGACAGCAAATAACCTTTAGTAAAACGTAGAACAGTAATGTGATGGAGTGAGAGGAAGGACAGGTAAACCCTGCAATCAGAGAACACCTTCGAGCATATTTCAATCCTGTCTGACAGACAATCTCAGATCCTACACACAAGCTAAAAATGCACATGGATGTGCTTCTGAGTGGCTGATGTTCGGCAGTTGTGCAAGCATCCCAGTATAGCAAGGGTACGTGTATGCCTGTGTGTGAGTGTGTGTGCATATGTGTGTAGATACATATACATACATATGTATATACACACACACACATATGTATGCATACATGCATATACATACACATAGGTATACGTATCTGTATACATATGCATGCATACACCCTTCTGTCAAAGTCTACTCAGGCCTTCTCAACAGTGAACAGAAAGAAGAAAGAGAAAGAGAGAGAGGTAGCAAAGATGATCTGGAAAACTGGGAACGGACACCCTAGAGAATGGAGATTTTCTGTTACTGGAGGGACAGAAGGAATGGGATAATGATTGTTGCTTCCCTAATGCAATAATCACTGCTCTGTGCTCACTGATTCTTGCCCCAGCAGAAATCGTAGCAACCTTGTTTTTCTCCAGCTCTGGCATAAGAAGAATGCAGGGTGATGGCTGTAATGTTAACTTAGGCAGACTGCTGACAACGCTTAGCTGTGCACTTCACTCTGGATATTTTTTATGTTATGAGGATGATTGATGTACACAGGCAAGCAATCTATTAACTGAAAGGTGTATATATGTACCTGTTCATATATCATCAGTAAAAACATTTTTGAAAAAGTGATTAGCTCCCCAACAATATTTTTAAAGTAAAAATTGACTAACTTGAACTATTTTGAAACATTCCAGTAATTATTCTAGTAGTTCGATTATTTGCTTCTCTGAAGATCATTTAAAGTAGTTGTACCACTCAGTCCTGGAAAGCCTACTTCTAATTACAGAACTTGCAAAGATACAGGTTTTGTACGCATGCAGCTGGAGTCGATACATAAACTGTAGCACCCTTGCCACAGGATATTTCACATACCAAAATTACGTAAGGTCAAACACAATTTGGCAAATCAATTAAAGAAAAAAATATTCAAGGACTACTGTACAAAAAAAGCAGGCTGTTTTCCAGGGTGGCAGACTACCAGGGGCTGGGAGGCTATAAGAGAAGAAATATCACTCTGTGTTTGTCCTGTTCCTACGTTTCCCTCATCAGCTACTGGCCACTGTCAGAAACAAGATAAAGGGGTGAATGGATCTTTGATCTGACTCTGGCTTAGTCCCAAGTCCTAAACTTCTTTCTGGAAGAAGGACTCTTTGGAATTATGTTTTTGAATAAGAACTTTTATTTCTAAACCTGGCTTTACACTTATCGAAAAAGTTTATCAGTGTGAGTAAAAACCCAACAGAGAACATTCACACAGAATGATAGTTTAATTTGTTTCAGTAATTCTCTGGAGATATTGTATTTATCCATCGGGGTACCAAATCACGGATATTCAGTAAAACAATAATGCCAAATAGAATAAAACTAGAATTTAAAAGGTTATTAGGTAAAAATATTATCCAATATTATATTAATTATTAAAGTTTAATCAAAGCCAATTCATCTTTAACATGTACTATCCACTGCTTATAACAAAACGTATATTGTAGGGAAGCATACTTTTTGAGCATTTCTCTAAGGTTTTTAAATCTTCCTTCAGATGATACAGTCTTCTGAAGCTTGTCCATGAGAGCTTTTGTCTAGAAAGAAAATGCATTAAAAATGTCATTGCTGTTGCACATAAATGACTGGGATTAGATTTTAGAAAAGGTGTAATTCACTTAGCATCTTCACCCCATTTTCAAAGGTAATAACATAGGCATTAGGAATTTAGCTTTATTGTAGTTCCTAGTGTATTTCTGAAAATGCAAATTAGGCAGAATTAAAGATTTTCATTTGAGTGATACACAGAACCTGTATCTATGCTAAATATTATTAGCTTGCAAATTCAGGAAAAAATGCAAGTTCATTAAATTTATGGTATACAAGAATATTAGGGACTTGATCTTACATATTGCTAAGTATCCTCAGCTGCGTTTACTGAAATCAGTGACAGTAAAGGATGTTTACTGTCTTGCAGGTTGCACTAAGCTGGTTTTGCCTCCAAGTTTCTGATAAAAGCTGAGTATGTATTTGAGAATATATTACAGTCTTACGCAAATTACTTTCAGTGGGCATCATCAGAGACTGGTTACTTCCTAAGTGAAATAAATTTGCTTTTCATTCTATTTATGCTATAGACTTGAGACAGTATAGAGAATCATGAGAAATTTGTCATTTTTGAAAGTGAATTTCCAATTAAGAGAAAGCTGTAGGCAGAAACAGACACTTCCATTTTCTTCTAAATAGCAGGCTGATGAAACACTCAGATTAAGTTTCCATTAAGTACTGGAAAACTGTACAGTAACATTGATCTGTTGGGTTTTTTTTAACTGAGAAGTTTAAAAATCAAACAAATTCTAAACATAAAACTTTTTGGAGGTAAGCTCTTATATAACAGTTTGTACTGAAAGGATTTTTAACATATTTTTAATTAAAAGAACATAGCACCAGCTATAAAGCAGCTGAGAAAACGCTGACTGGAGAAGGCAGTACAGTGAGAATGTATTTTAAGTGGATTTCATTTCTCAGGCTGCTTTAGTGCTTTCCAAAAGCTGTAGAAACATACGGAGGAGGAAATGCAATGATAAAAGCCCACCTTTTGCATGTCAATTAGCCAAATCTAAAATGGGCAACTTGAAATCTTCCAATTAGCTGGAGTAAACTCTGTATCCAAATACCGCTTAACTTACAAGTGACTGGCTCTGTCCTACTGACCCCCTTGCTCTGTTATTCCACCATACTAAGATATTCACTTTTTTTTTTTGAAATAGCAGAAAGCTGAGATTTAAATCATTCCACCAATTTCTCCAAGCTATTTAAAACAGAGAAAATAAAAGACTGGATACGTTTCATCCTGGCTACTGTACTTTGTTAATATGTGTGTCTTATTTTTGTTACTGGCAGTCATTCTCACAGAATTAGCCATGCTGCTGACAGTCTCAGCAGCAAGGTAAGGGTTAAAGGGAGTTATTCACTGCATCTAAACTTCAGTCTCTAAATGAGAAGGAAGACTGGTTGTCTACAGTCTCTTACTGGGTAGCAAAAAACTCACCACCTTGAGAAGTGCTGACTTTTCTACCAACTTTCTGCACAGGCAGGGAAATATGGCTTCTATTTTAGGCAACTGAGATGACTTTAGTTACTGCTAGTAACCACCTAGATGTGTATATCTGAAAATATCTAAATTTAGTTTTCTCAAATATTGCAGTACTTTAGGATCAAGTCGTAGTCTTCAGCACCTGATAATTCAATTGAAATCAATTTGTTCCCACAGATATTGTTTAATTAATGATATCCAAAAAACGATAAATGAAATACAAAAGGCCTTGACATGAAATACCTGTACCACTTGGTGCTTTCACCAAATAGTCAGAGTATTGTAAAAGTAGAAATATTTATGGGAGGAATCCTATCACAACATGTTGTTCTCTGAAGAATACACTGACAAATGAAATCTAGAAACCCTACTTGTAATGGTATCTTTCTTACCTGTTTGGATACTTTACCCCAAGTTTTCTTAAGTCTGTAGATTGCACTTCTGTTCAAGGCTGATGTGATTTCTAACACACCATTATAATTGTGCATGCATCGACAAATATCAGCTACTGCTACCCACTTTTCAATTGAGTTAGCCCGGGAGCTGACATCAGCGTAATTCATGATTTGGGAGGCAACAAGATTACTCATCTGACCAAACAAAGAGGTACAAATTTAGGACATTTAATATAATCCCGTTCGACATATAATTATTTCATGAACAAGGCAGGAAAAACTAATGCATAACAAAACTTATGGCTCTTAATAAAACCAGAGAAAGTGTATTGTGAACAGTTTTGCAGGAAAGTCAGTGGGAATGATGATACGAGAGAAGGGTAAGAGATGCCATAGGGAGCATCTCCAAGCCAACATTAGTAAAACTGATCAGGAAATCTCTCTGTAAAATTCAAGGAAAATGGTAAAGAGCAAAGATATGGTTGGGGATACAAAGGGCATTCATTAAATAGAATCGCTGTTATATTTTCACTTTCTGGAGAACATTTAGTTTCTTCTGTAAGCAACAAGGCATTGTAGTAGAGTTTAAAGTGTTCTACTCCATTAAATTGCCATTGAAATGCTGAGTACCAGTTCTTGAAAATGAGAATCTTCATGTGCTTTGATTTAAAAGGTTAACCACAAAAAGACTGTAACATTCAGTCACTACTAGATAAGAAGTTACATTGAATAGTAAAAAAAGAAGATATTTTTGTTCCAAGGATCATAGACAGTGTCAATAGAGCTCCTAGAAAGCAATCTATATTTGAGTACTTACATCATTAAAATGTTGACTAGTTTTCATAATATAGGGTGTTCTCTCATTTTTATCCACTTTCATCCAGCCCTGCCCAAGAAACTCTCTAGACATTAAGGGCAGAGAAAAAAACAAACAAAAATGCCATTAATAAACACAGTACAGAGTCTCTGTCTGTAACCATAGCCTAAGTGGATTTCAAGTACACCTCATTTTGTTAGAAGCTAACAACATAGCTTTACACTAATTCCAGCATTTCACTATACCATTTTTAATGCTGCCTGAAGCAGTAAATATTATAAAGAAGATTTCTTTTTCTTTTAACTGTCCCCTCCCCGCCCAATCTTCCCATCCTAATTTTCAGCATTGTGACCCTGTTTGAAACGGGTCTTGTCTGCTTACATGGTTATATACAGTTAAACTGCTGTATGAATGAAGCTGATTTGACACTCCTTCCTTAGAGACTCAGCACTTCCATACAAAATTCATCCTTCAATAGCCCAGAGCCTTAGACTACAGATTTGTTTCTTAGCAAAGAACTCAGTCTTTCAAAACATGATCAAACTATAGGGGAGTCAGAGACAATGACAGAAACAGCGGAAGGACATTACACTGTTATGTATGCAAACCTTTTTGTCAGTAGCATGAATAACTGTAGTGCCTAACATTGCCAGTCAGTAACTCATCCACCATACTCACTTCAGTCACTTGTAGGAGAACACTTACTCATAGGGTATGCTTCGGAAAACTACATGATCTAAAAGAGTTATTTGCTCTGCAAGCTCCATGGCCGACAAAGTCTCAAAGCACTCTGGTTTTGGACAATCTGACTGCAAAAATAAGGAGAACATGTAATGATCTCTTTTTGCATCGATGGACATTTCAAAGCACAGGGTACTAAGAACTGCTTATGAACTTTCAACAGAGAGTTGTAATTAACTTCTTTGCTACAAAGAAATAAGAATTAAGAAAAATTGCTAACAACATAAGGGTAAACATCAGGCTGGAAACTCATAGGAAAACAGGCACATACCAAGTCATGAGTATGTATGTAGGTTAATTAAAGTCTGTGCATTCTGCATTACTTTCCACATAATCACTCTGCACCTAGTTCACTGTCCACACTCTTCTTCAGATTAATGCAATGCACTTATGAGATAGGAGGTGACTACAGTTTGGAGGATGGGCATTGTCAGTCATGGCCAGCTATGGTTCTGATGGCAGCTGAGATGGCAGACACTTATCATTCCATATATATTAATCTTTCCCCTTTATTTTTAATCGTGATTTATATCCAAATCCCAAAGTTTTGACCTGTTCATCTTTGATACGGACCCCAAATTCTTACTTTCTCTAAACTGAACAGTACTTCTGTCCAGACTTGTAATGCTGCAGTTATGCTATGTTTTATTGACTTAAAATCACAACATTTCTATAGGAGTATTTATGTTTAAATTTCAAAATGGACTTACCATCTGAATGATATCCTCTATTTTTAATTGGCTATCATCCTGATCATCCTGAGAAAGAGCCCTGAAAAATTAAGTAGCAGAACATTCTATATAAATAAAATTGCCTATGGTTATCAGAAAATCTTATCACAGATAGGCAAACATGTTTATCTAAAATAAATCCTAAGACTGCAATCGATGAGATAAAGAAAAAAAAATCTGGTACCTAAAATCTCATGTCTTGTTTTAAGTAAATGTGTGCAAAATGGTACGACCTCAAGAGTCATGTGAGATTAAAACCATGGTCATAGAGGCCTAAAATCTCTGAGGTAAGAACAGCATATGCTGTAGAATGGTCAATGACAATAACTACTGTACTATTTTGCTGATTATAATGATAAGCTTTCTACATCTATACCACTTGAACTTCAGTGCAAAGAAGTTTGCTGGACAATGAAAAATTTCCTTTTCAAGAACTGGACTGGCAATGCAAAAACATAACACAATAACAACAATATTTAATCAGAAGCTTTCTATCCTTATTAATCCTAGGAAACCTAAAGGTGGAAAACTACCTCTCAAGGTTTTTCTCTCATTTTTAAACTACTGTGCTAAATGATATTTTGGGGAAATGTTTGAAAACTCAACATTTGAGAAGCGAAGAAAAGACAGCAAAATAGGCATGCATAAAAGAATGATTCACTGGGAAGTGTTCTTGTTTATTGGCACTACACTGTCGTATTCAATATCCCACACAAAGAGCTGTGAGCGTGGAATTAGACAACAAACTGCTAGCAGATTTTACTTGTAGCAAGTACATGATTTGCTTTCAGTAATACAAGTGTTAATCCATGCTTCCAATTCTGCTATAGAAAACCTGTGAGTATTAGAGTTATTTCAGAGTACTGGGTCAAAAATGAACACAGCAGAAGTAATGAGTATTCATCAAACCCCTTCTACCCTGACGTAGTATCTTGGCACATAATTCTAAGATCTTACCCCTTCATTTGGAAAATACAAATTCAAAGAAACCTTTAATAGACCAGATTTATACAATATAGGAAAGAGAAGATTTAGGGAGAAAGAACAGTATGTCATTATGTAAAAGACTGCCTATAAAGCCATCAACCATATGGCAAGAAGTAACTGGACTGATTTGCATGAGGGGAGATTTAGTTTCAACATTAAGTTCCATTTTCCAACTGCAAGTATAGGTGAGCACTGAAACAGGCTTTCTGAAGGAGTTGTAGAGTACCCATCAGCTGAATTTTCAAGCCAAGTTTAGATGACCATTTTCAAAGAAGATCCAGTTCTAGTGATCATTCCGGAAAGCACAGCAACTGGACCAGGTATTTTCTCATGGTCCCTCCAATTCTTCATTTTTGCACTCTGTAGTAACAGACTTCCCATGTACCAGCTGGAGAAAGGATTCAAAGAACTATATTGCCTGGAGACTGTATCTATCAGTCTAAGACATGGAATGTGTACTATGTGGGTGGGGAGGAAGTGTTAATGCTTAGTACATTAGGTTCTTCTGTTGTGGGTTGCTATTGTTTCCTTTTGGTTTGCCAAACTGGAGGACTAGGTTAAAATCAAATGCAGACACATAAAGAAAAGATCTAAGAAACCTCCTTGCCTTCATTTTCAGCCTGTCAAATCCACACAAAATGCCCCTCTATTCATAGGAGCTGGAAACACCTTATGGCTGATGGGCAAGTCTTGAACATCTACTTCTTCAGGAGAATCCTAAGCTGCTTCTCCAGATCATAACGGTGTGCAGCCTCAGTAACTGTAAATAGACTGGCAATCTGTCTTTCCTGAGCAGCTTATTTTGTGCTGTATCTCATGACTGACTGTCTGCAGAAAGGTATTGTTCATCATATGACAGGAGCACGTACTTCCTGGCAACAAAAAAAAGAGAGAGCTTGCCCTTCTGCTCCAAGTATTCTCAGTAATCTTGTAAAGTCATCATTTGAGTTCCTTACATATAACTTTGTATTGGCTGGAGTTTTCATCTTTGATACAGAAATTATTGTATTTGCTGATACAAAATAAAATAGGAAACATGAGATTCTTAAAAGGCTGAAAAAAGTTAACTTTTCCCCATCTTTGCTTCCCGATACTCTGTAACATGAGATCTCACATTTTATGTAGACTTCGAATCCCTCATTCTAAAGAGATCACTGCTGCTTTTTCTCTAGCACTCCCTTTTTTTCCCTCTATCCATAAGTGCTCTATGTTTAAATCTGCAGAGGGCAATGAATCTCTAGGCTGACTAAAGCTACTTTTTGATAGCATCAATAGTAGCTTCCACTTCAGCCTGCACTGTTGTCAGCTTTGGGATACCTAGTTTCAACAGAGGTCTAGGAAGATATGTTGATCTGATCAGTTCTGCTTGAGCAGTTCCCATTGCACTCCTTGGAGAGCCTCCTAGATGCTGGGTAAGCAGCACAGGTCCATGTGAAAAGAGTTATGAGAAAAGCAAAGATAAGGAGAGATTCTACTGCACTGTTTAACAGTATCCCTCTCTCAGGCAGGACTGAATGGGGTGACACCTCCATCATTATCCTTACAAATGAAGGAAGTAAATATATAAGAACTAATGTTCTAATTTTTAGAGTCAGCAGCTAAGATTAGACCTGTCTCTCACTGAAGTATTCTTCATGCCTGACCAGTCCAAATAGTAAAATAATTTTCTGGTGGAAAATATTAACACCTGTCTCCTCATTCCTTTACAGTACCTAAAATAATTTTGAAGTATTTTAAAAGCTGGTGTAAGTTATCGAGCCTGAAATGTGTTGTCTAGAGAGACCACACAAGGCAGAAAATCGGTCATGCATCAGATTTTGACCTCTGAATATCCCTGGATTTCATTTACATTTATTCTGAGGAAGAAAAAGGAGGAATTGTTTCTTGAATGACCCTTTTTTTCTCCAGATAGGACTATTTATCAAAGTTATTCACCGCTGTTCAGTCTGAACTTTACACCTTCCTGCTTCATCATCAATGAAGTTTCACCTAGATTTCAGGGGTTAGTAAATAAGGCAAATCTCAAGCAAAACATACTTCAGTAGGATTGCCTAGTTTTCAGAACTGATATTGAATAAAAAGAAGCTTTTCATGCTGCAGAGAAACGCTGTCAATCCGTTCAACAAAAATCTCATCACGCAAGAAGTACCAGCTGTTCTGTTTGATGACTCAAGAAGGCATGAAGTAGCTCAGTATCTCTCATAAATACTTTCCTTGCCATTCATATTCTACAGAGTCTTTCCCAGAGCTGACCATAGTATCTTTGGAATACAAAGTAATCTTTCCTCCTTCTCTAATCTCTGCTAACAAAGGGACTGATTTTCCAGGAAATTTACATGCACATACGCGCACATACACTCAAAGGCTGCATCAGTTTGTAAAAAGAGACACTGGTACCCAATATCCTTCAAGGAGACAGTGCATGGAATATATCCATATGTAGGCTCAGAAAGCATGAACTTTCTTTTACGAGTGTTTGGACATTGAATTTATGGTAAGAAATGCTTCTTCTAACCTCACTCTGAATTCCTCTACTTTTCAGGGTTGAGAGGAGACTATGAAAACTGAAATGCAGGGAAGCCAAGACCTACAGTGAGGGTTGACCGGCAAGCCAGAATTCTGACAGACTGCATGTTTGATATGTCAAGGCCTTTTAGATACAAAATCCTGTAGAAAGCACCTCTCCGGAACAACTATGAAGCCTGTTTTGTGACACTCACCTAGCAATTGGGTGAACGACTGTTTTCATGAGGGGCATGTCAACTGGCTCACCCCTCCTTCCCATTTTCATCCTGTCCCAGAGAAGCCTTTTGAATGAAAGTTTCATCAAAACTTCCAGTTAGGACAAATCTGTGCTTTCACATAAAAAATATGCTGTCAAAAATCTTAAACCAAATCGACTTCTAATAACAGTAAAAAAGCCCTTCAGTTCTAGATGGGTAATTAATATTCCTCCTCTAAGCAGTATTAGGTGAAAGCCTTCTGTCTAGAAGAAAACAAAAAAGATAACATCTTTCCAAGGAGGTAAGTATGTGGTGGTGACGGACTGAGCAGCATTTTTCCAAACAAGACATTGGTACATGAACCAAAAACAGGCACACAATACCTGGGAGCATCTCTACACATTTCTACAACAAGAAAGACTCTAGATACCTTTAGGACACCCAGTGTGGGATTCACATCCTCTGCAAGCCACTACCTGCATTCTGTAATTGTCTGAGAAAGGAAAGTGTCTTCTACGATCTCTGGAGGAGGAGTCAGGATGCCTAACTTGAGACAATTTTGGTGGACAGAATCTCCTTCATGATAGGCAGTTGCCTTGGAAGGAGTGTTTCATTAGCTGTCCACAGTTTGTTTCATGGTTAGGTGCTTCAGCTAGACATAGTGGCACCCACCAAAGAATTTTTTCTAACTCAATGCAGAAAGGAAATCCCTTTCATCTCACCCTGTCACTATAACCTATGGACAGTTCAAGGAACTCAAGAAATAAATTTATTCCATTACAGGCCTTCTTTTAACATTCAGAACATTGATTGTAATGTGCCATGTTGGCAAATCATAGAAAATCTGTAATCTGATGCAGAAAAAAGAAAACAATGGTATGAGATCCACTGGTGTAGAACATGGTGCCTCTTCACAACATCTTGGTGCAGTATGGGAGCGTTTGCTTAAAGCTTAGCAGGTTTTGGTGAAGAAGAACATAGTATTGGTTGTCCCTACTACAATAAATAGTAATCTTCAGAGACAAGTAATAGAGAGAACCCTCTTAGCTTAGGGAAGAGCATGTTCAGTGTTTGCTTTGACTTACTTCCACAACCAGTCATGGCACCATAGGAGGCATCAGTTTTTTTAGGGAAAGAACCATTTCTGTGTCACCACGTCCTCTTTTTGCATCAGAAGCAGTATCTTTGTTTTTAGTGCAAACATAGAAAAACTTTGTTCTTCTGGCACTAGAAACCTGGTTGCCAACTGGGTTCATACAATTGTATTGTCAAATAGCATGCAGGCATATGGATATTGTATCATCTGCTTCTGCTGGTTTCTCATTCTTCATGAAATCTGTTTCACAACTGAGCAAGGACCTTTTCAGCCTGCCAGAAACCTGAGAAATTATTCCTCAGGTTTATATTTTGGATTATTAAAAAGTTATGTTTTCAAGGAACAGTCTGGAGTTGATACTACCTCTGAATGCACTAACAAGCTGAGTAGCCAGAAGACCAGAAGGACTCCTGCTTGACACTGCAGTAGCTGAGATGGTTCCTGAAGCAACCAGAAGCATGTGTTCGCAGTCTCCATGGGACAGCGGGTCACTGCTTCAGACCAGCAAGTTGATCGTTTTTTTAAAAGCTTATAAATACTGCTCTTTTGATAATGTGCAATAAAAATGAAGGTTTGTGGAAGAGTAAAGGAACATGCACCCCTGTGTCACTACCACAGATGAACAGTTACACACAAACAACTACATTCAGCTGCAGATTATTCCTTAAATCCTGTAATTTCCTCTTCTCAGTTAACTGTATAGCCTTGCTGAGAGTGTACATCTCCAGGAGTAACTACAGTGCTTTTTTAAAAGCTTGGAAACCACTCTTAATTATCAGACAACCCATTTTTCTGCAGTGATTTAAGAACCAGACTTCTCCTTTCAGTGAAAGGGTGAGATGTACAACACATTTGTGTATTTCACCCCAGTTGAATGATTTTTTTGTCCAAAATCAGAATTGCTCCATTTTCTCGCAAGGTTACTGAAGCGGTTGTCATTCCTGGAGAAGTAATTTCTCCTTACCAGTTGACTGTTAACAAATTTGACATGCCTGGCAAATAACTGCCTCCTGTGTGGCTGGAGAATGAGCCCAAGTTTGTCAGATTATGGTTTTGCTCAGCATAAGACCTTGGGACAGTTAGTTTAATGAGATAACATTTTTAACTTGGAGACTATGTCCTGATGTCCTGTTGACTGCAGCTTAACAACAGTTTAAATTATGAAAGTTGTATTTATGCAACAGCTTCTATCTGAAAGTTTATTTATGCCACAACTCTTATTTGAAATTTTATGAGCAGTTTGTGTATATAATAAACATACAGATAGGACATAGGAGTAATTTCAGCTGCTACTGAAATATGGTTGCTACTGAAAATGGAACATAGCATTTTTTAAAACCCTTGGGACAATAATAGTGTCACTGATGCTTATTTGACTTAGGTTGAAATAGTATTGAAATTTAATTGAAATTGAAATATTACTAACATATTTGACATACAAATTGTCCAGTATGCATATATGTTAGCAGCATTGCCAGTCTTGAAAAGCAATAAAGGATTTTTGTTAACCAATGTTAGCCAAAGCTTAAATTTTATGCCTTATTTTGAAGGAAAGTGGGACATCCATGCAGTGTTCAGTCAAAAGGACTAGTCCTGCATGGCATGCCACCAATGGCTCTTTTTCCAGTGATAGT
The DNA here is from genome assembly GCF_000690535.1 of Cariama cristata. Taxonomy (NCBI): domain Eukaryota; kingdom Metazoa; phylum Chordata; class Aves; order Cariamiformes; family Cariamidae; genus Cariama; species Cariama cristata. The sequence continues at coordinate 889 of NW_009625928.1, read as the reverse complement.
TTGTGGGACGCAACCAAGTGCTTATGACTCTGTATGATCAAATCTACAATCAAACTATATTGTTTGAAAAATCCGGCAAGCTGCAAACCCTGATGAAAGATGGCTTGTCTGAGGACTGTATCTGAAGAAATATTCATTCTCTACCTGTTTCCAACAGAAACTCCCACTGAGAACTCAGACAGGTCATTTTATTTGTGCTTTACTTGCCTGTTTGTAAAGCAAAATGCCATAATCCTTTCCAGAAATACCATCAGGCTAATGACTATGAAAGAGGGATTTTTAAAAATGCAATCTGTTCCTACAAAATATTTCAAATGAGTTAATTTTTAATTAACTTCTAGTTCAATTTCCGTGCATCCATTTTTTCATTTTTACTACAATTTTATTTCTGAGTATTGCTTTATTTGACTAATCCTCTTTTGCTTTTTCTTTTCCCTACTTCTCAGTTTTTAAAAATTTAACTTTTTAGAATTTTCACATCATACAGAATTTAACTTTTTTTTTTTTGGCAAAAGAAATATAGTGTGAAAACTGATGGAATGGTCAAAAATTCAGTCTAAATTTTTGAAAAATTCTGAAAAATTACTAATGGAAATATCTAATTAACTGTATTCACTAGAATATACAGTGTGCTCAGATACTACAGTAATAAGTGCTAGAAGGGAAGAGAGGACAAACAATGCTTACAGTTTCATAGAACAGCAGTAAAAGGATGCAAATGGGTCCAACTCATACTTTACACGTAATTACCAAGATCCTTTCTTTTGATGCAACAGCTAACAGAGATTGGGTAATTGGAAACTGGATACAAGAAATTGCTAACAAGCTTGTGTGTTCAAAATCCAGCGTAACCGTCACTCCAGCGAAGCCACCGAGGCGAAGGGCTCTG
>NW_009625927.1:0-32380 GCF_000690535.1 Cariama cristata | reverse complement strand
TGTATCCTCTGTCACCAAGGCACCCACCTATTCAACAGCAGGCCCACACGTTCCCTAGTTTCCCTGTTGCTGCTGATGTACTTGAAGAAGCCCTTCTTGTTGTCCTTGACATCCCTTGCCAGGTTTAATTCCAAGTGGACCTTAGCCTTCCTTGTCGCATCCCTGCATACTCTGACAATACTTCCTATATTCTTCCCAAGTGGCCTGTCCCTTTTTCAACTTTCCATAAACTCCCTTCTTCCATTTGAGTTTTGCTGGGAGCTCCTTGCTCATCCACACAGGTCTCCTGCCCCCTTTGCTTGATTTCTTGCTCATAGGGATGCACTGATCTTGATCTTGGAGGAAGTGGTGCTTGAATCTTAACCAGCTCCCTTGGACGTCCCTGCCTTCTAGAGCCGTAATAAGAAACCCAACTTTCTTTTCTCAAAATTTACATTTCATTTTAGCCCTTAACATTTAGGAAAATTTGTAGCCGGTTCCAGCTAGCAGGTTTTGATGTCATGGTGCAGCTCAGGAAAATATATCCAGGACTTACCTACCTGAAAATCTGCTATTAAGGTACTGAAAAACTTCTGTACTTAACTAAGCCATGTGCAAATGTTCATGTAGTATGTGACGCCCCTGTGATGCCATAAAGTGGCATGCTACACATGGCAATTAACAGCATATCCCTTATAACTGGCGAGTGATTGAGACCCTGTAGGCTACCTATTAATCAATTATCAACATGCCCGTTGGGGGAATTGTGATCGGATGCCCCAATAATCTTCATTTGCTGTCAAATTGCAGGGTCTTAGAATGCTTTTTTATCAGAATTTCCTTCTCTGCTATGGTCCAAAGTTGTTCAGGGATAGCCTCTCTAGAGGAACAGAGGCAATCTGCTCATTGTTCGTATTACAGCATTGTAGTACACAAAGGACACCCTCTAAACGTGAAACAAAATGTAGGTTAGGGAAACTGGAGATACTAGGAAAAGGTATTTTAGGTGTCTTTTCAGTGTACTGAGGAGTCAGCAAGAGTTGTGTATTCTAGCTTGACAGCAACTAGAAGTAAAAGAGAGGATTAAAGCAAGATCAATGGTTTCCTAAAAGTAGCAGAGAGGCTTAGTATCACACCCATGCTCCTACTAAAGAATCCTTCATCCTAAGGATTGTCTTGGAGAAATGTTGGTAATTGTCACGCTATGTATGCAGGGGCCCAATAACAGTACTCTGTGTTCATCCTCTGGGAAAGTGCGTATTAAAGATGCTAATAGCTTAAACCAGACCATAAAAAGGGTGATAGATCGTAAGTCTGTCTTTCCAAATGCTGTGTTAAGGGCACACTAATTTATGGCATGTAGGATTATCTAATGGTTCTGCTCTTAAATGCAAATCTTGATTATGGTTTCAGTAGCTTCATCATTTTAGACTCTAACTTCTGCCTCTCTTTGATTCAGCCAGATAATTTGAATTATACCATTAGCAGGAGAAAATATTTTCATGCCAAAATGTCTTGCTGATCAGCATCTCTTATATCACCCTTCTACTTTACTGCTATTCTGCATGCCATTTCTGTATGTATTTCTGCTGAATCTCTTTAACTTTCTACCTTCATAATGGTTTTCCACTTAATTAAGCTAACTGCCTGAGTATAAACAGAACCAGGGATGATGGATAGTATCTATACATAAGTTAAAAATATTTTTACCATAACTCATTAAGGCAACTACGTAAGTTCATGTTAAATGTAAGGGGAATGTAGGTGGGAAGGGCTGTGAAAACTGGACTGGCTTACAGGATGGAATGAAATTATTATCCCTCTTCAGAGAAGAACAATTCCTGTAAAGACTACCATTTTGGGCCATTTAGGGAATTTTTGTAATAAATTTCTTTTGGAGGGGAAAATTCTTGAAATGTTTCATTTACTAAAGAAGCAGATGTAGATTATTAAAAGGTCCAAAGCCGCTGAAATGCTTAATCAGGAAAAAGTGATGTTTAAAGTCAGGCTTGGCATTGCCCAGTGGATGTACTTTAGCAAGCTTCACCTTCTTGAGGTCACTTCTGGTGAAGTTAAATTCAGCTTTAGTGCTGCCTTTGTCACATAGAGCTTCCCTTGATCAATACAGTGAGGGCTGGACCAGTGTGGGAGTGCCTTTTTGAAAATAAAATTCACAGTTCCTTTGGGTACTTATGCTATGGAACATTTTTTTTTTTTTTCTTTTTTTTCTTTTGTGAACACTTAAAAACTATGTGATGTTTATTTCATGTAGCCTTAGGTCATTACTGATCTGACTTAATGTTGAAATTAATGAATTTAATAGATAATACAATATTTCATAGTTGATCTCTAAAGCTATTCAATGTCAAAAAGTTTTGGTTGGTTTTTTGTTTTTGCTTTAATATATGGCAATTATCAGAAAACTGAGAGAGAGAAGTTCTCTTGTGGAAAGTTCTTCAGTTACTGTGGTATGGTGAACAGCAGGATCTGTGTTATGTGCCCATTTGAGAGAGAATTAAAGTCCTAAGGATCATCAGATGGTGGTAAAATTATTTTAATGAGAGGAAAAGAAAAACAGGAAAAAATATTACTTGTAGTGTTTCTATCAATTTGCCCAAAGCAGCAGTACTTTCTTATTCCCACATAACTACTTTTAAGAGGCTCTTCTGTGTTTAAAATAACATTTATTTTTATAAGAATGTTGAGTATTAGACTTTGTTAACATGTGGCATATTTTCCATCTCCTTACTATAGTAAACTACTGTAGTAATACTGTTTGGAGTTTAGCATTTACTCTGCTTGAATTAATATAACTACTTTGAAGGGCTTGATAAGTCCTTTCTTCCAAACTGCAGTTCAGACAAAGATGGTTCATAAATCTTAACGTGTCCTGAATAGTAGAAGGATGTGCCAGGACAATTAGGAATAATTTATTTTCCAAGAATCTACCCCCATGTATTCAGTTAAGCCCATTCTCTATGAAATTTAAACTGTATACCAAAAGAAGACAATCTTTCTTCAATTGTTGGAGAGGAAACGGAAAGATCATTGAATTACAAACATAACCGTTGCGGAGAGTTACAGAAGAGTGCTTTACTTTGATTAATAAAGTGTCAAGTTGAGCACTAGTTGCAATGTTATGAATTTCGTGAAACAGCAATTGTAGCAGGTTGGCAAAGCTGAAAAGACAATAAAGTTAACAAAGGAAAAATAAGTTCAAAGGATGGGGAAAACTCATCTACACGCGACTTTGATGTTTGATGCTATTTCCATGTGGGAGCGTTCAAAGCCAGTAGCCTTGGGACTGACTTGCTTGAGCCTCACTCTTTGCCAGGTCTGCTTCCCCCCTGCCCCTGCCCCAAGCAACAGTATTTTGGCTTTGCAAAAGAAATTTACTTAAAAGAATTGGTTATATTTTAAAACTTGTTTAGTAACTAGCAACTTTGCTGAGAATCAGGGCAGCTCTAAGGCACCCAGCTGTCTCACAAACCTAGCTGCTTAGGTGGATTGACAAACTAATTTTTAGATGCTGTGCTTCATTGATGGTAGGCAGATTCTTCGTTTACATAATTCTACTTCAATAAAATCTAGTAACAGGTAAAAAGCTAAAACCTGTCCTTATCCAGGTTATATATTTGAGTTTCTATGAATTTTGAAGTGAATAAAATAAAAATGGAATTGCTAATGACTCTTGGATATTATTTATGTCATTAAGAGACCTGCTTTTGGTCTCCTGCTTTTCCCTGTTCCACAAAAACAGTCATGCAGCAGGATTTGTGGCATGGTATTTTCAGTTTTTCTTCTCTGCACAGACAAGTGGTTTATAGTTGGAAGGCAACGAACATAATGCCAGGCACCTAGCTCCTCTTCAAATGTAACTAAAAGAAAATAAATAATAAAGCTAATTTGATTCTATGACAGTCAGTTTCTTTAAAGAACAAAAGACTATCTATTGCTTCTTGCTTGGCTTTAGCATTTGTCTTTTAATGAAAAAATCGTTTCGTTCTGCTTTAATAGTTCAGTCCTTTTATTCATCACCGGCTGCATATGCATTAGTGTTTGTTTCTGATCAGTGGTGTGGTTTTAATGCAAATTCCCTATCGGTCCCTACTTACTGCCTGCTTAGTGCATGTGGCTTCATTACCTGGTTTTGACAAGCGTGAACTGGCTTCTTCTGGGGGGAAATTAAACCAGAAGTCCCATGTCAGATCCACAGCAATGGAATGTCTCCTGGTCCCTTTTCTACCTATGGTAATGACATGATTTGGATTATAAAATTGTTTTAAATCTTAAATCTGGTTTATCATAGTTTTTAAGGCAGGTAAAACAGAAAACATAGTGAACTGTGCTTCATAATTTTCTTTTTTCCAGCCTTGGTAATTTGCTTTTAGATTAATATTTAAATTAATAGCTTTTTTTTTTTCCTATTTGGCAATTTCATCTTTTGATTCTTAACTGCATTTTCTTAGTGTTGAATTTTGAGGTATTCCCTCTATGTGGAAAGCACTTCTAAAGAGAATAAAGTTTTCTTTAAAGCTCGCAATGGTCAAGGCAACTATTTATAATTTTTAAAAAATATGTCTATCATTAATGGGTTGTTTGACACTATTCTAAAGGAAAATTAATTTTTTTCTGCCTATGTATTTTGAAAATTGGAAACTGAAGGTTCAATTTATACTGGTTCAGAAATTACATATATATTTAGTCTATTTTGTTAGTGTTTGATTAGTTGTAAAGCATATGTAAATGTGAAAATTAATTGGTAGGCTAATTGTAGAAGTAAAATGATAACACAGCCATAAAAGAAATACTTTAAGATAGAACAAGCATCTTTCTTTCCTTTGATTTATGACAGCAATTGAAATACACTGCAGTATTATCCTCAACACTTATTATAGCTAATGGACAATTAATTTAAGCTTATTTAAGATAGTGCAGGGAAAAAACAAAAGGATTGGGCTACCGTGAAGAGAGGATGTGAAGATCAAGCATGGTGGATCAGAAATGAATCGGCAATTTGCCATTTGAAGGCAAATGTCTGATGTGATCTACAGCTTTCAAACGCTTGGAGCTGACCCTTGATACGGATGATGTAAGGGATTATTGCTAGTGCTGGTTGAAAACCAAAAGGATTGCTTTTGAGAAAGCACTTTTAAAATTGTGGTTTTGTTCCAACGAGGAAACAAAAAATTAAAAGTATCCATTTTGTCTTGATAAAAGAGAAGATGAATGCACTTTCTTCCTCCTCCTCCTCCTCCACTTTGTCTGTGCAGTGGGGTGCGGGGTGCTGGTTGGAACACCCAGCTTCAGCGAAGTCCTTGTTCTGGGCTTTATGTGGTAGGTCTTGCTCTTCCCTGCTTGGCAGGCCTACATCCTTGATCTTTTGAGAAACATTCTTCATGAAAATATGAGTACAGGGATGCTTTCCAGTGAAGAGTGTAAGAGTTCAAAAATTTCCTCTTAGCCGTAGCCTGTTCAGTCATGTGCTTCCTGTCCCTGTCCGTGTTACGTTGGTGTACTTGGTTGTGGCTTACGTGAATTACAGATTTCAGAGTCTTCTCCAAGTTCCTAGCAGACAAATATCTACATCAGGAAAAGAAAATGTCATTGTAAAGATGTTTGTGCTGGGAATTACTGGGACATGGCTTTTTTTTTGGTGGGTTTGGGTTTTTTGAGTTTTTTTTTTTTTTTTTTTGGACTTGAATCTCCTTTCACCTTCTCTTCTATCCCTGCTGCACTTTGGGTGGAAGAAGCAGTTAGAAACCTTCCACAATTACCAAAGCAGGAGGAGGCATGGCTTTAATGCATTTGATGGACTGAGCTGGTCTGGTAGTATAGAAGAAGCAAACCCAAGTGTGTTTTGGGATGATACAGAAATCTAACATGAAATCAAGCAATAGTAAAATAAAACTAGGTTTTCCAAATAGGTTGCAACGGTGTGTTTGACAGGTGATGTTATTAAAAAAAAAAATAATAAAAAATTACAGTTGGTTTTGGGATACCATTTCTTCAGAAAGGATGTCTAAGGCCAAGGTCACCTTGTCATCAGCACAGGTGGGTTGCCCCTCTGCAGCAGCGCTCTGTGCATGCGTTATGCTTTGGTTGCTGTGAACTGACCGCTGAAATGTCACTGTAAGGAAACCGCTCCAGTTCCGACCCGTCTGCTCTCTGTTGAGCGGTGGCATTGTCTAGCACATGACTAAGTCTCTGGGCAATGGCTAGGTTGTTAGAGTATGCTTTTAGGGTTTTTACTTGTGGCTTGTGTCAAAAGGGAGACAGCACCCTTTATTTCAGTAAGCATCGCATGCTTCTCTCTATCTGCTTTGCAAATATTTTTAAACTGGCTTTGCTAATCTTGCTTATGTCTTTAAGTGATATATCCTCTGAGTTAATTCTGATTGACTACTTTTTGTCTGCAGCTTGTTGGTTCTGTTTTTCCCATGATGGATTCAGTGTATCAGCATGCTCTACTAAATGTATTTCGTGGCAATATACCATCTGTATGGCCAGCTGGCCTTTCCTGTGTCACAGGAGCACCATGTGGCTGTTGCTTAAGCAGCCCCCTACTCAGGCTTTTTCTGTGGCTGCTTCTGCTCCCTCCATCAGGCAGCTTCTCCAGTTTTCTTTCAAAGAAGGCCAACCGTGAGTATTTGTTAGTAACACAGACATAGCCTTACGCTGTAGGACCTGAGAGAAGTGGTTAGCTTCTGGGTCCACGTGTGAGCCTAGCTGCATCCTCCCATTTCATACACCTCTCCTCCTCTTCTCCTTAAGTCCTTAGACCGAAAAGCAAGGACAAAACTTTCTGAGCAGTGCCCTGGCTGGGCAATGAGGTGCCAGGGTGGCCAGGTATGATGCTGGGGATGGCTTGCAGGTCTGGGATGACCAAGGCTGGCAGGGCTCCTTGAGTGGCCGTGGGCACGGCATGGTCTCGGAGAAGGCATTACAAAACAAAAGATCCCTATGTGGATGTTTTTTGGTGGGTGGGTGCCTTGCCGTCGCCAGCAGCGGGAGCTCACCTGCTGAGCGGCTGCTCCAGAATTACCGGTTATGTTCACAAAGGCCAGTGTAAACCTGGAGTGAAATGCACGTTGAAGGTGCAAGATAGGTTCTTTCCTACAAAGAGCGTAGATTCCTAGCGCACTTATCTGAAGACTTGGTTTGGGCATGAGTGACACGTCAGGCTTGCTTCTCCTGTGAATCCCTTCACTAATAATAGTCCTGTTATGCTCCCAGGCAACTGGTGACAGGACAAGAGGGCACAGTCTGAAACTGCTCCAGGGGAAGTTCAGGCTAGAAATGAGGAGGCATTTCTTCACAGGAAGGGTGGTTAGGCATTGGAATGGGCTGCCCAGGGAGGTGGTGGAGTCACCATCCCTGGAGGTGTTTAAGAAAAGACTGGAGGTGGCACTTGGTGCCGTGGTCTGGTTGAGATGGTGGTGTTAGGGCAAAGGTTGGACTCGATGATCCCAGAGGTCTCTTCCAACCAAGTCAGTTCTATGATTCTGTGACCACGTACTGCTCTCCTTTTGAATTAAAAAATAAATGTACCAATTCTGAGCAGGACAGTAACAGTTAATTATAGTAATCCTGAGGGGTTCTGTGTTTTATGTGTAAGCTGCACAGTGTGTTGTGACAACGTCCTGTATTTAGTTTCGTGATTGCTGCATGCCTTGCTAACATGTACTGTGACAAGAAAATAAAAATACAGAAGAATTTACAACACAAGTTGGTGTAGTCCACGTGATCTGGCACCAGAGTGAGAGAAAAATCTCTCTGCATCCCTATGTCTGCCACCAGTTGGTAGGGGGATTTCAAGGAAGTTAATTAATACCTGTTCCTCAGTCCCTGCCTTCAGTCCCGCAGATTTTCAGGAAGCGCAGTGTAGCTTCTAGGTCTTTTATAAAGGGAAACCTCGCTTTCTGACTTCAGGCTGTAACTTCTAGGAAATAATTTCTGTTGTGTGGAATTATAGTGTCTCATGGGATAAGAGTGTCTCATTATTGAATGGTTAGAGGTTCAAAGAACAAGTTTTGGTGACTGTGGTGTAGCTTGATTTATGCCTGTCACTAGAGTAATTAGAAAACTTCTGATGAATTTTGTAGATTCTTTTCTTATTACTAATATTCTCATATTGCAGCATGGAGACAAGTCTACTGGCATAAATCTGTGCAGAAAGAATTATAATGTATTACACATTACAGAAAGTGAGGGAAAAATAGGGAAAAAGGAAGAAAAGCTTTCTACAAAGCAAGACGATTGAAAATAAAGTAGATATGAAATGCAGCATTAAACAGTAAGAATACAGAAAACTCCATCTGTTATCCTGTGGTTGTTAAGGCTTAACCCCCTTTCTTGTGTACTGCTTATAACTGTACATTAAGCGTTATTGATAGCTCTAGATGTTTTCAAGAATGAGTGAAAACTGATTCACTATGTTTAATTGCTACTTTACAAATAGCCGAGTACAAAGTAATATTAAAACTCCTGGTCTGATAGTGCAGCAACGAATATGGTGGGTTTTTTTGCAAATGAGAAACACTTTCAGGTTTTTATTTTTCTTTGAGACTGAAAAGCTGCTCTTTTTTAGTAAGGATTTTTAAAAAGTTATTCTGGTTTGTCACATCACTTATTCTGGCAGAAATCTGGAGGTATATACGTGCCTTGGAGCACCTCTCTACCTTGGTAGACAGAGACACACATTCACTGAATAAACTTTTTTCCAAACTCAAATTGGTTTTGATTGCAAATTAAGTATTTTACTCTTTGAATTCTTAACTGTGACTTCAGCTCCTCCAGCATAGATCACCATGGTTATGCAAAGGCACCTGGAGGCACCGTAAATTCCTGCACTGGAATGGCACAGGGCAGTTTTATATTTTCTTGGCTTTCTATCCCTGGAGCTGAGCTCTCCTCCCTCTCACTTTCTGACAAAAAAAATGGAAAGTTAAAGGTGATGCGATATGTGAAATCTTCCTGTAGCACTCTCAGATATCTGCATTTCTGAGATGAAAGTCTCGGGTCCCTTCACTCCCCTCCTTTGCCCATCCTTTTTGGTTCGTTTCCTTTAGTTCTTTCTGCTATCCTAAACGTAGTTTATTCCAGTTGGACATCAAAGTAATAAAGCAGAAATGAATCATCCATGCATCTGATGAGATAAAGACATCTTAACATGAAGTTTTATTTTAATTGCCTTTTATGGAGCGCGAGGGAATTCTAAATAGCCAAATGAGCTTTCTGTAGATATCTGTGATTAGTAAAACTGGCCCTTCCCAGAAAATGATAATCCAGAGAAAACTTGCATTTTGACAATTTAAGAGGGAAAATTATATAAATGCAATCTCATTTTTCATATTGTTTGGCTACATGCCGAAGCATTTTAAGTGCTTCAGAATTGACCAACACGTTTGCAGCAGAAAGCAACGTTTAAAAATACTAGTTTAAATTTCCATCTTTTTCATAAGCCAAAATACATGTTTTAAAAATGGGAATCCCTTTTAGGGTGATCTGATTAATCCGAATCCAGATACAAACTGATTAAACTGGATTCTTGATGTAATTCCTATAACCTGATGGGCTCTCACACACCTGAATCCTTTTCAAAGGTGGAATCTGAAGCACTTAAGGGACTTTCTCAAGCCCTTGCAGGAATGGTATGTTGAAGCAAGGAATGGATCATCTTCCCGGTGAAAGTCAGTCTGGTGCTATAATCACAAGGTCATCTGCTGACGCTGCTGTCTTTGAAAGCAGATCGCTTCCTGACGCTCTCCTGCTATAAGCAGGTGATTCCAAGGACGTGATGTGTCCAGATTTAATTTAGGTATCTCTAGCCAAGCAATGAACTGAAAAATAGGTGAGTTACCTGTGAGATGTTAGCAGATTTTAGAGAAAATTGTTCAGCTACAGCTCCCTGCCTGGCACAAATTGTAAGGAAAATTTTGCCTTTTAATTCTTCACAGGGAAAAGTCATCCTTTAAAATCCTCACTTTCTCACATGGTATTGAAGGTGACTTTGTACATGGATACCTGATAGGTCCTTTTTACGTCTTAAAATAGAAGTTTAAAGGATTTTATAAACCTCTTTGATTCTTTGCCTTGAGGAAACATACATGACTTCTTTTTTTTTTTTTTTTTAAATTGTTGATACATAGGTTTGTACAACTGGAGTTGTCTGTCCAGCCATGACTTCATAAAGCCCTTTATGATAGGCAGAGTCATTTAAATACTTTTATCTGGAAACCCAGAATAGTTGTAATGATTGAAGAAGACAGACTTTTTTCAGTGCTCACTACAGAGCTACACTTCAGAGAGTACTTATCTTTTAAAGAAGAATGATTATAAAAGTTCTACAATGGAGAAGACAGACATTAATTGTTGAGGCCTAAGAATGATAAGTAATGCTTAAGCTGAAAATATGTCTGAGAATCAGTCTCTCTTAAGAGGCATTATTCTTCCTGCCTGGAGCCACATCTTATGTTTGTTTCTTTTCTCTCTGACCCTTCCATTTATCCTTTTCCATACGTGATATTCATGTGCAACCACTGTGCTCGTACAGCTCCTGCCTTCCCTCCGCCTCTCTCCTCTTCGGAGCCAGCATTTCAGAGCAAAGAAATACACAAACCATTTATTCGTTCATTCATCCCTTTCCTGCCTCCTCCTTGTTTGCAAAATGAGCAGGAAGCTACTTGTGCCTGGTGACTCACCATCGGATTTTACGAGGGGATTATGCTGAACATCACTGATTCACACACTCTCGGCTTTGTCGGAGGTCAATGTCTTGGCAGCATTCCCCTGTAAATACCATACAAGTACCGAGCTGTTGATCTCGAGAGCTTTAAGTCATTTCTGCCTTCTATGGTAGCGGTTGCGCGCCTTGTTCGGAACAGTTGCCAACAGGAGGATGAGGTGACAAATTCTGTATCTGTGTCAAACAGAGAAATTTCCTGACGTTCGGTAGGTGCGCGGGTGCCTGCTCAGCAGCAGCCTCCTCCCCTTCACCCTGAAGCGTGCACTGATTTTTACTTTCCTGGATTCAAAAAGCTGTTGAGATGAACACATAAAATCTGATTAGATGTTGTTCACAGCTTTTCAGTTTGTAATTCTCCTCCCCTCTTACCACACAGTTGTTTCCTGCCCCTTCAGATCTATTCTCGCATCTTCTGTTGCCTTCCTTCAGGGTGCTTATCATTAAGGTCCCTTAGCTTAAGGATGTATCAGCTCTTTGAAATCAGGGAGATGCCCGTGAATTTAAGAGTTAGGCTACAGAATTCCAGCTGGGGAGTTGGCATTTACTTGTTTGTATTTCTCTAACACTTTCTGCATCTTTAGGGGCACATACACATGATGCAGCTGTAGTAAGGTATGTATTCAGTAGCCTATGGGGAGGTCCAAGAGGCAGTCTTGCAAGCAGTAACACAACTGTCTAATTAACTTTGTTTTCCTGAGCTGTGCCAATGACGTAGTACTTAATTTCTTGCAGAATGAGCGACTCTACAGGTTGTACACAAGATCTTGAAAAGGAAAAGGTTAGTTGAAGGCTTACAAATGATGGAAAACAAGAAATGTCCCATAGGGTTGATACAAGTTTGAAGATATTCTTCTTTGTATTATAGTAATTTTCAGATTTAAAAAAAGTACTGCTTCCTGATCCCCATGTGTTTCTCTGCTCCTGTGGGACATTTGCTTGGAGCCCTTCTGTCTCCACTAGAGAAACAGCTCCTCCAGCTCTCGCTAGGAAGGCGAAGATCATCTGGCTTGTATCGACAAGCTCCGTTACCGCCAAGCATGCCACTGGGTGCTTTGGTTAACTTGGTGATGGAGACTGCCAGGATGTCCATGATGGGATAAGAGGAAGAGCATTCTCCAAGTCATCCATCCGACCCTGGGTACATGTAGTTTTGGGCAGAGCTCAGTTTAGACACAGATCTTCCCCTCTCTCAGTATCTAATATGCAGTCAAGAATGTATCTGTACATAGGAGTATAAGTAACAGACCATTCTTTTTCCTTCTTCACAGCAATGGGGTTTTCCCTTTGTGACATGTTTTCTTACAGAATAAAAATATGTTTTCTAAGCTCTGTTACATACCTTTCTCACATACTTGCACAGAAAATTCATCTACTACTAAAATATTGCTATTACTTTTGGCTGCTTTGTAGATGAGTTACATAAAACAACTTTTTTTTTTTCCTAATATAGGGATGTTCAATTAGACCTGGAATTAAAAAAAAAAAAAAATGTTCCATAAGCAAAGAAAATAATTAAGCTTTATTTCTTTTGGATTTGTTTTCTGTCTTATGCCATCTACATCTTCCTATCCTCCTCTCTTTGATGGACCCAATTCAGAAAGGACGGTGCTAGAACAAAACTGTATGTGCCTGGTGCCAGCAGGTGGAATGGCTGTAATGCAAAACAAATTAAGGCTGAGTATTTCTTGCCCTTTTTTTCTAGGCATCCTTTCATTACTAGTATCTGTTTCCACTACCTATTCATCCTGAAACTTGTGGAAACTTCACAACCTGGAGACTCACATCTGTGTTCCATTTTGGAGAGTTTTTCTGAAAACTGGAGGGGAAGAAAAAGCCCAACCACCTTGTAAAGAGGATGTTTCTTCACTTTGTATTATCATGATTTTGTTGTAGCTGATGTTACAAAAATTGATTAACCTGATGTTAGAACTGTTCATTTAGGTGAACACATTTCATTGGAGAGCATCCTGAGTGGCAAGGTTTGCTGATGATGTAGACTTATTTGGGATAGTAAGGGAAACTGTAAAGAATTGCAGAGGGATTTTAGGAGATGGAGGTAATACCACGCGCAGAAGCCACCACCACATGTGGCTCAGCAAGTTTGTCAAGTATTTAGAGGCTGGGAAAAAGGTGGGCTGTGCTTGGGGATCACTTCTGTTACTGCCTGGGCATTTGCTTTTGGCCACTGTTGGAAACAACAGTCTGAGCTCACTGGACCCGTTTCTGAGTCATTCCAGTACTCTTATGTTCCTCCAAGTTTCTGAAAAGATAAAGTGGTTAAAAAGCCAGAAAAGCTGTTTCAAACATGAGAAAGAGCTAAGGAAAGGAAAAACATGAAAAGAAAGAAAAACAAGCCAACCACCCATGCATAAATTGTACTTGGGAAGAAACAGCTGTAATATGGAGAATTTATGATGTGGTTCATATTTTATATGAAATAAAATGTGTAAGCCTGTATTTCTTATTAGGAAGTCTTCAGCTGTCTCACTTCAGTGGCCTGTGTTCTGGTTTATAAAGGAAGACATTAGCATCTTTGAGAGAAATCAAATGTTTTCAGGTCACTGGGCAGGAAAACCTTTAGTTTGGCTGGATGTACAAAGTGAACTTCAGCACAAATTCCGCAAGATGAGATTAAAATCATACATTAACAATTACTGTCTTTTAGAAATTTTTAGAGAAACAAAATCTGTTACAAAAATGGTTTGTTTTGCCTGGAAAGGGATGGTCGTTAAGGTTTGTTGACTTACCGTGGTCACCATCTAAGATATAAACATAGTTCCTTGTCACCAGTGTCCAAGGAATTGCTGGTTAACTCTACTTGGAGGGAAAAGTCAGCGTGATTTAGATCTCAGCCTCTCAGAATTGTTATGTACTGTGTAGATAGTATTGATCTTCAGTGATTTTATTGGGATATATTGAAACTAAACTCCACATAGATAATCAATAGATAATCAATATTTCTCTTTCTCTCCTTTCCCCCCCTCCCTTCCTTTTCCTTTTCTTCCCTCCCCAAGATATCTTACCTGTAGAAGGCAGCCACAGAGGTAACCCTAGAGTTGTTATGGGTTTGGTATATATGTCCTCATTTGCTTTGTTCAGGATTGTTGAACGTCTCATTGTTTTCATTAATTCATGCATGAAAAGCAATTTTTTTTCTTTTTTTTTTTCAGAAAGGAACATGCAGTCTTCAGCTCCTCTTGTCTGTATGTAACTGGTACATTGTTTGATGAAGTTATTGGTGAAAATAAGAAATCTACCATCTCAAATTAGGGTTTTTCTTCTATAGAAGACTCCTTGGGTTTTTTTTGGTCGTACAGCCAAATTATCCCTTCTGAGGCAACAGTCATATCACTTGAACTCATTTTACTTTACTTACCTCTCATATACTTTCATTTGCCTGATTTTGAGCTACAGATTTTGAAACTAAAAAACTGTCTAGTGAATTCATAATGATTGCCAGTAAAAAGTATTAAGCCTACCCTTAAAATTATTTTACCATAATGTAATCTACATTTCTTCTCAGTGTCTAGTTTTGTCACATTTACAGTTTATGCCAGTAAGATTTGGATGGAGAAAACAGAAGATTTGAACTCAGTCAGTGCTGTAATTTTCTTAGAGCTAGGCATTGCACATTTTGGTTGAAAGCTTGATAAGCTTAATGAGATATCACTATTATTTTGAATGTCTGAAATTCGCTACTGAACTTGAATTTTGATACCATAGCAATGGATGTTCTAAGAGTACCTAAAAGATTTATAGGAATTTCAGATGTATCCTTCTAATTATTTACAGTGGAGAATAGGGTTAACTTTGATGCCCTTCTTCTAAATGATCTTTTTTTTTTGCACTATCGATGTACTGTATGGAATTGCCGTAGTGTTTGAAATCTTGATTTCCTGTAGCTGACATGACCTTTTTTTTTTTTTTTTTGAAGCAAATTGCAAAATGAATGGACACAAAGCACAAGCTTTCTGTGAAGAATGTCTGGGAAGAATATACTCTTTCTATTAAGAAAAACAACAGTTGTAGCAAAATTCTAATGAAAATGGAACACTTGTAAGGCATTTTTAGCTGTCATTTTTTTTAACAGAGACTCCACTCTTTCTTAAATAAAAAAATAACAGAACACAAATCTAAATAAAAAACATGTCCCCACATCCTCACTTATAACTTATTCTTTGGAAACAAACACACAAATCTGTTTTGAGTGTGTTCAAAACTCGGACTATTTTTTCAAAATCCTCTAATACTTGAAAAAAGTGTAGAACTGATAAACCAATATGGTAAGCATCTTCTGTGTGAAAAGGATGTCTCGAGCAAAAAATACCTTTCGAACAAAATTTTGGATTTTTTTTAAAAGTTAGAAGTTCCAGGACACCACGTGCTCTGGAATATGCCTGAATGAAATAGAAATAACTTTTTACATGTAATCCGATTTAAAAAAAAAAAGAGAGAAAATAAATAGATTGTATTTGCTAAATGAAATAAACAAAACGCTTTCTAACATTCCACCAGGGTGAAACAATCATAGTTACCCCCCCACACACACCCTTTTGATACCAGTTGCAATACAGGATCACAGTTTTGTACTCTTGTGGGATATGTTAAGAACACAATTATCCTGTTTTTATTTATAAAGCACAGTTATAATGTTACGTGGTTCTGTGGGTAGTATGAGATAACGATCATGAATAATAAGGATGGAGGGATAAAGTTGTGACTGCAGAAGTGTATTGTGTTTTAATGAAAGCATCTTTCTTTGTTGGTGTTCTGTTGAATTATTCTAATTGTTTTATTATGGGATTTTGAAATAGAATGTAGAAAAAGAACAGTAACGTATCTTTTAAGCCTTCACCAGCCTCGAAATCATTCTCCTTTCCATGAGTTAATTGTTAAGTGACAGCAAGTGTCGGATGTTTATGCTCTTCTCCTTCAATAGTTGCCTGTTTTGGAGGGCAAGTTCCCTATTTCAGAGGGAGAAGTAGGACAGTATTGATGAATACTTTGTGACAGTACATAGCGGTGCTCACCGTACCAACACAATGTTGAAACAGTTTTCTTTGCGCACTGCCTGAGCTCCTTAATGCAGTAGGAGTCTGTTGACCTGTCAGTAGCGGGAGGAGCGAGGCTTTGCTGCTGCGCTCACGGGGATGTTTCTGAGCATGTGGGCCATGTGCTGAACTCTTCAACTCTGGTTACCAGGCGAGGAAATAAAGTCAGCATTTGGGCTGGGTATTCTGGGGTTTCATAGAATCATAGAATCATTTAGGTTGGGAAGGACCTTTAAGATCATGGAATCCAACTGTAAACCTAGCACGGCCAAGACCACCACTACACCATGTCCCTAAGCACCACATCTACATGTCTTTTAAATACCTCCAGGGATGGGGACTCCACCACATCCCTGGGCAGCCAGTTCCAGTGCCTGACAACCCTTCCAGTGAAGAAATTCTTCCTAATATCCAATCTAAACCTTCCCTGGCGCAACTTGAGGCCATTTCCTCTTGTCCTAAGACAAAGTTTCCTCAAAGTAGAAATTTGCAATGACTAGAACATTCTTTCTGGACCTTTGAAAGAAAAAGTGCGTTGGCATAAAAAGCTATAGCCCAGTTGGTTGAATTAGCAAATTTATAATCCACTGAGAAGAGAGGTTGAGGAGTAGTTTTGACTGTACAAATATTGCTGTCTGTTATGCACAAGCATTTGTACCTATTTCATCTGCAGAAAAGGTATGGAATAAAGAAGAGTTTCAAAGGAAGGTGTTCTACTGAAGTCTATCAAGACTGAAAACTAAGACTGAAAACAAGACTAAAGATTTTTCTTTCCATTTGTTTTGTTTTCTAATTGCTATTCTAATGGAACAAAAGAAGAATTATATGGTTCTTCAGATAGCTACCTAAAGTTCATGAGGTGATTGTCCCTCCATATATAGCATGTTCTTGCTTGCCTTTTGGAAGCTTTTTTAATATCTGAAGGTTAGCCTTCAGGTCATAGCTTTTATAGGTCTAGCATAAGCCTTTAATCTCGCTTAATGGTTTTTGTGTGTAACTTGTTCTTGTAATTATTACTAATAAAGCTACCACATAGCAAAGTACAGTACATCCTTGTAGTATCAGAATTCTTTATCTTATTTGTTTATATCTTATTAGCAGAAAAAATACTGCCTGTCTCTTCTTATTTCCCCAAAAAAGGATCTTCCTAGACACTCTAATAGCACAGAGCAAGAGTAATGTAGAAAAAGAATATTCAGATTTGACTAACAAAATCTTGGTCAGGGAAGCAGTGTTAATTTTGAGGGAAAAGGTTGCTGATTTTTTTTTCTCTCTCTTTTTGTAGCCTGAGGGTAAGTTACAATAAGAATTATGCTAAAACAATAATAAAATTGGATTTTTAAACATTGGATTTTATCACCCATATGAAAATCAGTAATATAACTTGACTGTCTGGGGTTTGTACAATATGTGCCTATGCCTTATTAACAGAAGACATCTGCTGAACTAATTTGCTCAGCAATTTAAAGAGCTGCATATATTGTGAACTAATGGATATTCTCTGTTACCTCAAAGGCTTTTGAACTTGTACATCTTATTCATTATAGCAAAATTACTTGTTCCTTAGTCATTTTGCTATACGGTATTTTCACAGAAAAATAAATGTAATGAAACTTTCTATTTCTTCTTTCTTCCTATCTCTTATGATTTTCCTCCTGCTTTCAGGATGCTATTTCCAATACAATTCTTCTAGCAACGAGAAGAAAATTTTCTGACTATACTGCTGCTATCTCCATTATGTTTTTGGTCCCTCAGAGGAAAAACCTCTGACAAATTGGCCAGCTGGCTCCATCCCCCAAGAGGCAGAGGGTAATTTTCCTGGTTCCTATATTCCCTGATTTGAGGTTCTAACCTTCCCTCTCCCCAAACCTGCCACTCTAAATAGGCAGCCTGTGAATTGCTTAGAGCGTCACTGGCAAGCTTCAGAGTCAAGCAACACTTCAAATGTCCAGTCAGTCATCCATGTACAAGGTAGGTAGGGTACAGTATTGACACTCCAACTTCTTCCCAACCAGTTTTTAAAACTTCTTCTTTTTTTCTCCGGTGCTATCTACTGCATCCTTTGAGAAGTGCCTGTATATTTCTAGCTTGAACCTCTAACTGTAAGATCCCTGAGGGTTTTTGGCTGATGCTTGACTGTACCATTTTAAGTACATAAATGCTGGTCATACTTTTGCTGGTACTACGGTTTAGCAAAAAGCAGCACCAATGCGCTGGGTTGAGAGCTCAGTACCTGTTTTGTTGGTAGTCAACAGAGCAGGATGTGCAGTTTTGGGAACATATTTAACTATCCTGTGTGTTTCTGAAAGAAAAAGTACCAGGGAAGTTTGTTTTGCCAGTAGTCCTCAAATCTTTCAGTTTTGTAATAACCCACTTTCTTGCACTGCCCCTGCTGAGTTTTCTTCAGTTTAGATGACACAGAGAAGTTATTTTCCATTCTGAAGTGCAACTTTTTTTTTCCTTCTTGTTGTATTTTTGGGGAGATTAGGGGCAGGGGAGAGGAATCAGCATTTCACACCTGCATCTGCAGAAGAAAACATTGAGCAAGATCTGGGGCCCCAAAGGAGGTCTTTAGAGCAATTAAGTACATGACCATAAGAGATTGCAACTAATGAACACTAGGCAAACATGTAACATCAAAAATTACCAGACGAAGACAACTGATGCAACTAGGCTGTGAATGGAAAGACAGTTGAACAGTTTTATTTTTAAGGTCATGATTAACATCAGTCTATGCACTGCAAAATGATCAGTTACTGACTGCTTAAATTACCTTATATAGTGAGACTTCGTCCTATAATCCACAGACTCTGAAATGGCTGCTTGCTTTCCCCCACATCTTACATTTTATCTTTGCTCCCAAGAAACCAGGATTGTTTTCATCTTTTGTAATTTCAGTTAGTGTGTATAGTGGGCATTTGCCACACCAAATTGGGTGTCCTACATACCAGTGGAGAAGAGGATGAATGAACCTTCTGAGGAGGTTAAAACCAGTCCGTCATCCCCTCACTTCTGAGTCTGAGTCCACATTGCTGGTGTTGACATGCATTAAGGAGGAGGTGCCGTGAATCTCTTCCATCCTCATTTCTCCTAGGCAGGTTTTATTACAATATAATATAGGTGGAATTTCAAGCTTTATTTATTTTTTCCACAAGTGTGATGACATGGCTGGCATGTTTAGAGGTTTATTGTTAATTAACACCAGTTCATTAAAGGGTTAGTTCTGGGGCCACATGCTAAGCACAACCGTGTTGCTGCCGTGTGAGGTTAAGTTGACCAAGGGAACCATGTTCTGCTCTCAGCCTCCATCCACGGTGAGTCTGGATAAGGATTCTTTCCTGGACAAAGAGTCATTTTCTTTTGATTTTTTTTCTTTTTGAAAAACGTTACTGCTGGATGGTAGAATATCTGTTCAAACTATCAATTCTAACTTTATTCATTGCACTCCTACTTTATTTATATCTCACACAGGCCAAAGGTGATGAAATGACAGTACAGAAAAAGTTGGGTTTGGGTTTAACTGTTCTGTACCACAACAGGCTGCCCAGGAACTTTCGTAGTTCCCTAGAATATTATTTGGTTCATAGAATAGGCAGATACAAATATTTGCTTTGCCAAGAAATATCATTGGCTGTTCACAGAATTTAAATGTGTTGAGAAGCAATATTTTTACATGTGACATCTTTCTGTTGCTGATATGGTAAAACTGTTCTGATGGGGCAACCATTTTCTGCAAGGTGGAAAACAAATATGAAGCTATTGCTTTAGCGTAAAAAGAAGAAATAGGTAGTTGACAGGGACAGAGCACAATTGTTCCTGATGTCCATTGGTCAAGAGTCTGTTCGAGAGTGTATGCTACCATGAAAATTAATCTTGCATCATAGAAAGGATGTGCACACAGCGCTGGAGAACGAATGTCACATTTTCATTACGTATTTGCTTAGAACAGAGCTTTCTCCCAGGAAATACGTTAGCCATATTTCTTCACCTGATGTGCTGCTAATGTAAGAGAGTGAGCAACGAGGGAAGATTTAGAAGGAAAGTCTTTTTTAAAATTACACAGCTTTTAAAAATTATACTCAGATGTTATTAAATGCACAGTTTATTACCATGCATATAAAGAGTGATATTCAGAACTTGTTGGTATAAACTGACATGTCGATTCCTCTGTTCTGTTCCTTTACAACAGCAAAATGGGTATTTTTCCCACAAGGAGCTTAAAAACCATGCAAATAGCAGCATAACATTGTGAGGCTTCATGCAGATCTGAAGTCAATAGCCTAAATAAAGACTGTGGTTTAAATGCGAAATCAAGAGCAAAATGTTCGTCCAAATATTTCTAAAAAATACTCGACGGAAATAATAGATACCAGTAGTGACTACATGGAGTCCAACCTAAATTTCAAACCAAATTGACACTGTTCATCAGTAATTCATTACTAGAATTTTTATTTTAAAATAAATTACAATAAAATAATAAATAATTCTACATATATCAGTGTTGAAGTGTTGAGGCAAATAACCTTAAATTCATTGCAAACACTGAATGAGGATGTAGTAAGGTGGAGGATTATTATGGAGAAAAAAGCAAAGAAAGATGCAAGAGAAGTGTAAATGATGTATCACAGTTTCACTTGCTCTACTACAAGCAATATTCGCTGTTCAGGGATCACATGTAAATAGTCCTTACTTCCTGAGACTGAAAATTTATTGTTTGAAAAGTTAGTATCAGCCAATTCTGTGTTAAAATTCAGATTTTCTTTTTTTTAACAGATTCTAGATACCATTTTAATTAACTGTGCTCCAGATGCAGCCTCATTACATTTATTTTTTGGATTTTTTTTTTTTCTTTTTGGAAAAGAGCATTTTAATAGAAAATCATATTCTTTGGCCTCTGAGTAGCAGATTTTTTTTTTGTAAGTGTAAGCTGAATTGGTTACACTTTGAAAAATAGGTCAGTGGCTAGTAGAGTTTGTATAAGGACTAAAAAGCACTTTATCTACTCATTAGACATTGTGGTTATAAGGTCTCACTGTTAAAACAAACTTGAGAGTTTCAAGCAATAATATGCTACTCCACAGTTTTTAAATATTGCATATTCATAACATTAAACAAAGTTTGATTAAAACAACAATTACAATAGTTGCCAGAGGCCAAAATGTTTGGTTATTTGGATATGATCCAGTTCTGTTCATTGTAAGGGGACAAATGCATCCAGTTTCTCTTCCTGCTATAAACAATTAATATATTGTTGTTCTTCAGTGTGTTATAATAATCAATTGACATTTAGCATATCGTTGATGCAAATCTTAGCATATCCAAACCTAATGAGAGGTTTTCATTTAAATAAAGAAAACTGTATAAATAGCAATCAGTTTTAATATAGTCAATGATGTAAACCAAGCTGTGCGTTGAGTGTTTGATCATGAAAGCTCTTTAGGCCTTGTATGTGTTTACACAATGTGTCCATCCTGGTTTGCAAAGTGTGCAACTGGCAGCACTGTTGGGTTTTTGTGATTTCTTTTCGTTGTGTTGTACCAGATAGTAACCATGGGTTTGACTAGTTTAAAAACCGAAAGAACAAGGGTTAAGGATTATGCTTAGAATTAGAGGTGCATGTACACAAAATGTTCTCCTCTGTGATACACTTTGATGAGTGAAAATGAATGCATCCAACAACTAAATATGTACCTAAAGATGTATTTTGGCTCAGGGGGATGCATGCAGAGCTGCAGAGGCAGTCTCTGCCCGAGTGGCTGCTCACCGCTCTGCCCTTACAGGTGAGCAGCGCTGGGAGAGGTTTTTGTAACCGGGTTGTAACGGGTGTGCAAGGGACTCATGAATTTTATCTGTACAAGCTGAGCCATTTGCAGTTAGCTATTTGAGATTAGCCTTTCACTGGCTGTGAAATAGACCCCAAAAATCTGTGGTTTCTAATTAGTTTTCAGTGCAGGTTGCTTGTTAGGAAAAAAGAAACAACCCACCTTTACCTTTATTGAAATGACAGCTTAGATTTCGATAGAGAAAAATGCTTGCAAACTACTTCTATCAGTAGTGTTCACTTCCTTCAAAGCAACATTTCTAATTAACGAAATCAACTGCTAATTCATGTTCCATCTGGATACTTCTATAGCTGCATAGGACACTCGCGAAATTGCCCTCTTTTAGAAAGGCTTTTGTGGAGGTGGCCAAGACACATGTACGGTCTAAAACTATCTTGACATTTCTGAGGAGTGAATCCAGGATAAAATTTTTACCTCATCCTTGGGGACTGTCTGAGTCTCTTTGTATTCTACTGACTTTAGAACCTCAGCTCTGGGAGGGGCTGCCCTTCGTGCTAGAGGTGGTTACTGGTACTGGTTACTCGGACGAGAGGAAATGGCCCCAAGTTGTGCCAGGGGAGGTTTAGATTGGATATTAGGAAGAATTTCTTCACTGAAAGCGTTGTCAAGCACTGGAACAGGCTGCCCAGGGATGTGGTGGAGGCACCATCCCTGGAGGTATTTAAAAGACGTGTAGATGTGGTGCTTAGGGACATGGTGTAGTGATGGACTTGGCCGTGCTAGGTTAATGGTTGGACTCGGTGATCTTAAAGGTCCTTTCCAACCTAAACAATTCCATGATTCTATGGTGCCAGTCCCTGGAGCCGTACCAGGGCACTGCTGACCTTGCAGGGGCTGGCTGCGGGGGCGTACGGTACCTATATAATGCTGATGCACAGGGACAGCTGTTTCTTGTGTACTTGTGTGTGCAACTGTAACTTGGTGTTTTGTGTCCAGCAGTGAAGTCACAAATAAACTCTTCGTGTCCGCCTCTGCCACTTAAGTGCTGGGAACAGATCAAGACTCTGGCTACAATGAGCAGATTTTTAGATGCTTACATTTCAGGTGTTTTATAACTCTCAGTAATACTTAGTAGCTTCCTTAAAAAGCCTTTATATTGTGAATACTACCTTATTTGGTTTTGTGTGTACTCAAAAAAATAAGACGATATTAATCCTCACAAGGTTTATTTTTCTTTCATCTTCTTAAAGTATTTGAAAACAGCAAAGTCTTTTTATGGCTTTTAATTTTACGGGCAGTCAAAATACCACAGGAAGACCAAACCTTGTATTGTTTTGACTCTGCAGATGTCTTCTTGAAGGATTAGCAGAATGTGTAAACATCATTTCCAGTTTTTTAAGTTGTCACTAAAGCATCCTTAAGAACTTGGGAATCTAGTCCTGCAAGACCAAGCCTTCGATTGTATGATTAAATGATGGTCAAGGGCTATTATTAAAATGTTTTAGTAACTTTGCACTTCACAGCAGTAAGTCAGTTCTCGTGCATTTGAGAGGCAGTGATTGATCACGTGTATGTAACTAGTCCATTGACATATAAAATAGAGTGCATTTACCTTAACCGCAAGTTTACCTTAAGTTATGACAGTGTAATTATTTAAACAAAGATGTAGTTATTCAGAAATTGTAACGTGACCACAGCAGTTATCTGACCATTGTGCACATTGATGGCTTTCCACGTTCTACAGCTTCTTATACCGCAAAGAAGAATATGCAAAGTTTGTGAAAATTTTGGGGAAGATACTACTTTAGTGGAAAGGGTAGCATGTGCTAATATCAAAAAAGACTCTTGGAGTTCTCACACTAATTTTATGTCTTTTAAAGGAAAAAACTAGGAGAGTGGAAAATTGTCTCCTCACAGTTTTCTTAAACATAAAAACAACCCTTAAAGTTTTTTTTCTAGTTTTGTTATTGTTGTTTCGGGGTTTTTAGGTTGTTTTGGGATTTGTTTTTTTGGTCCTTTAATCAACTGGAAGGAAGTCGTTCAATGAAGTCTAAACCTGTTCAAGGAGCAATGTAGGGGAAAAAACTGATTATCTGATTACCCATATCACTGTCTTGGCAGGGCCAGGCTGATGCCCTTTTATCAGTTCAGAGCTGGAAATGATGAAAAGAAAGGCATTTGAATAAAATAACAAATAGATCACTTTATCTAAAGAAGTTATGGGAAGAGCTTATCATAAAGATACTGATTCTTGCAGACTTTGAGGAAAAAAAAAGAATATCCTGTAAAAGACCTCAAATAGCCGTACAAATTCTGGTCCACATTTTTTACGTTTTATTTGGTTTTAATTTTATCTTTAGAAAGCTTTAAATTTTAGAAGTTTATATGGCATAATACATTGACATAGCAAAGCTGTGAACTTGCATAATGTATTCATATAAATACTATCTTCACTGATAAAATACTTCTCAAAATAAGGGTGCAGTTTGACATGTGTTTCAGTAGGAGCAGTGGCAGGTTAAGCAGTTTTTCTTCTCTTCCCTCTGCTACCTCATCCATTACATCAGCATTGTGGGTTTTGTAGCCAAGTGGTGAACTGAGTGGGGAAAACAGACCTGCTTTTAAAAACAAAACAAAACAAAGTTATTTTTGAGTTGGACCGATTCCCCACTCCTGTTCCCTTGTGCTGAAAAGGCAGCAGGGACACGAGAAGTAGCAGCAATAAGTAGCCTGGTGTAGGATCTACTTAAAGTTGCTGATTGTCTGAGCCTGACTATATTTGAAAATAGGTGATTTTTTCCTTTGAAAGAACACTAGAAAATGAGTACAAAATAGTATTTAGAAGAACACACATATCAAAAACTATTGTATGTGAGTAGAATGCCTTTTCCTAAGCATATTCATTTTGCCTTTCATGCAGGTCTCCACCATGGTAAAATATTCTCATGTTTAGGACAATTAAGATTTTATTTCCATTGTAAAATAAATCTGGATAAGAGCTGGTTATAGTAAATCTGTGTGATGACATTTGCTACCCATCCAATTTTCATAAATTTACATATCCCTTGGCTGAGCCTGTAATTCAGCATTTCTAGTTGGTTTATAGAGAAGAAATGCAGACCAGGAAGGTTAAATGTTTGGAAGGGTCGTGTAGCTGCCCTTAAGCTATTAACAGAATTTAGGTGTAGAATTTCAGCAGAAGAGGGCAAAATAAAAGTGTGATTGATGCAGACAAAAATAATCTGTGGAAAATAGTCATAAGATTATATGCATTTTACCTAAGCTTTTCTCATTAAAGGTGAAAAGAAAATCAATTCCCTAGCTTTTAAGATCTGTGTAGTACAATGGAAAAGGTAAAACCCCACTTCAGAGAGATCTTTGAAATCTCATTCTGTATCTGATGAAAAGCGTGTTTTGGAACCCCCTGCTTTCAAAATGTTCCATGAAAGAGGAATCACCATGCTGGGATCACACTTTCTCTTTAGCTCTGACTTTCCTTTAACCTAATATTTGACTTTAAATATAACTGAAGTAAAAAGCCTCTTTTGAGAGGAAATATTTAAATCTCAAACTATCGAAATGGGAAGCTTCAGGAGTGGTAGAACTCTCCATCCCTTTTGGCTTTGAGAGAAAAGACAAAACAAAACAAAACCAAAACCCAAACTCCAATTTGTCAAATTTTCAATTTAAGCCAGTGTTTCAGTTTAAGTGGCTGCATTTTCTGGGAATTTGGAGGAACCATGAAAGAATGGTTCTGTAAAAAGATTTTTTTGAAGAAACTCTACTAAGGATGTATTGGAAGAAAACAAGATTGCTGAAAATTGCTGACATTAGATGTTATTCAGTGAAACTCCATCGGCTTTTGCGTTGGTCCTACACAGCCACTTGACCTGGAGCCCGCCTCTCTTGCCTTTCTGCCCACCATCCGTGTTTAAAAATACAACTTTGAGGTCAGCTCCTCAAATGAGTTCTGTATCACTATGGCCTTCACATTTAGTGAAATAGAAGCAAAGCATTAATAGGAATACATTGCTGTTGATGGGATGGTGGGTGTTCCTTGTTCTGCGTCTGCTCCTGACCTAAGTGGCGTATGTTGTGTTAGAGGTGTTGGCGTCGTCAGCCGTTGTGTGCCAAGCTGTGGGTCTTGCTGGGCTGCCCGTTCCCGTGCCGTGCTCTTCCCCGTTGTGCACCTTTGTGTAGATAATTTTTGTAGATAATTTTGGGATTTTATGGTGGAAAGTGCACTGTGAAGTTCTGCTTAAAAGAAACAACAAGGGAAATAAAATAATGCTTGAAAATGTTGTTTTGAGTAAAATGCTGATACATAAAACTGTCGTCATTAAACAACAATGAATAAAAGATCTGAATCCTGAAAAATCAGCTGACAACCAAAAGAACTGCAAAAGAACTGCCAATGAAGTATCTGAGCAAAATACATTGCAGTGGTTGTAAGACAAGCTCTTGCTGGATGGCGATGGTGTGCAACAGGCTCTCTTCCAACTATCTTTTAAAAAGTATGCTTTAAAGAGCAGTGAAATTGTATTTTAAATAAGGGACGCTCAGTTTTCACTGTTTCAATATCTGATTATCTTTTGTGTGTTTTGTTTTTTTTTTGTTGTGTTTTTTTATTTTATTTTTTTTTTAAAGATCTTGATGGTTATGGCAAAATCTTTCATCAGCATATGGTATAATGGGCTACCGGTTGGATGATTTACAGTCATCTGGAACATGATATATACTTCTCCTCTTCCTTGTCCACGGTAAGTTTTATTCCTGTACATACCTATGAAATACTTCAGAGAAGGAACTGAAAGTTTGCAGTGACCTGCATGGGATGTTGTTCCCACTGTTTTAATGTGGACTGCCCTAGAGTTGTTAACTTACTGACTACATAAATACCAGTTCTTATTCTTAAGCTGTTTGAGGATGTTTTAAAAACTTCAGTTCAGAAAATAACCATACAAAATTTTTCTCCCTTTGATGATTTTAAAGCTGTGCAAAGATCCTGATACACAGCTTGAAATGTTGTATTTACCTTCAGCTTGAAAGCATCTTCACCTCTGTGTGGAGTGGCTTAATTCAAATTAGGTTCCAGCCAAATGTTCTTTTTGGTATGACACATACCACAATGTATTTAAGAACAAAATAACTGTAACTATGTTACAAATATAATTCAAAACACAGGGGGGGAAAAATAAATTGAAGAAGATCTTTAGGAAGAAATTTTCAGATTTAGTTTTGCACTGCTTCTATGTTTTGTGCCTATAATTAATCTGATTATAGTATCTGTGAGCAATGTTAAGTATTGTATAAATAATAATATTAAAAGCAAGGCTCCTCATAGTATAACTGAACTATCACTTCTGATTTACAGTGTCCAGACATGCAATAATGAGATCCAAAGCACCAGTTGTTCATTTGGCTAAACGCATTGACAAACCAAATTTGGGTATCAAAATGTTCCACTGGCTGCTCTTTAACACACCAGAAATAGCAGCCCAGTCTCCTGTCCAAATATCAGGTTAAACATTTGAGGTTAAAATCCCCACTGTCTTGCTCTTCTCCTTTTTAAGCGTTTTGACACGGCCCTTATGCCAGAGTTTGTTTGTGAAGGGTACTGAATTTTCTGGAATGGTTGCTCAGTTAAAATGTGTCTGTAAATGTTTGTTACTTTATGACTGTGTCTAGGATTCAAGTTAGAAAAGATGTGGCATGCCACCATGAAAAGTACCTTTCCTTTTCTATTCCTGTTCCAAACTTCAGAGTTTTTAGAGGTATGCAGAAGTAGTGAGAAAAGCAGAGAGATGCAAGCATTGAGAATAGAAGGGGGAAACTAATGGCATTAGTCAAAGCCGTTCTTACGATGTGCTTAAGTGCTGTAATGAACTAAGACAGAGGCAATACAGTTCCCAGAGGTGCGTTTGCACTTGATAAAGGAAAGATATGTTTAAATATCCCGTATAAATGGATAAGAGATGTTTACCAGCAAAACTGGTTACTATTATTTTTGGGGGAAGTAGGTATTTACACAGAGAAACGGACAGACATGGAACACATCTTTTTCATCCTTTGGAGGGCATCTTCTGCCTGTTTCTCTGTTATCAGTTTCAGCTGGCTTTGCATTTCAAATCATGTGTCTCCCAGGTACCAACCATACAACTCTGAAACCAGGGAGCCAGATAAATAGCAAAGAAAACATCACCTCACTTGTTTCCACTGGCAAATTATTGGGGGGGGGGCAGGGGGAATTGTTTGATGGGTTATCTAGCACCTGTTGATTCTGCAAGGCAGTTCCCCGGGTATTCATTGAGTTCTGCATTGTTCCCTAACCAGGCTTTTTATTTGCCGAATTAGTTGGTTTGCTTCAAAGACTTGACCTTTTCTTTTCTCCTCTTCCTTATCAGCAATGTGCCGTATGTTTCTGAGCCTGTTTTTGCATCCTGATTGTGCACTGGTTCATGATGCATTAAGGGCTTTGTGACAGGTCTGATGGAAGAACTAACTTCTTTAAACAGCTAAAAGCATGTCTATCCCATATGTATAAACACTTCAAGATTTTGTCTCCTTTTCCAGAGGTCTGCTACAACCACATTTTACTGCAGTTATTCCCTGTGTCCACCAGCATGAGAACAGAATCCAGCCCACAGGGTTTCCTTTGTGGCCAACCTAAAAAAAAAATAAAAAATAGTGTGATGACATCTTAAATTGTTTAAGAAATGCCATTTTATGTTGCCCTGGCAATTAAAAAAGCACCACTTGCTTTGGCAGTCTTATTTGTCAGAATTGTTCCTCTTTGCAGTCAAACTCTTCAAGCAAAGAGGACGTGTGTGTGAAAAGGCATCTTCACCACCCCCACCCCCACCCCCCCCAGTATCGTATCTGCTCAAAACTCATGCAGGCTCTCAAAAGCCCAGTGAGTTAGCCCACTTCTTCTTTCTAACCAGATTAAAGCTCAGGTGGACATCAGGAAGCAAATGGAATGTCACCACATGTGATGTGAAACCTAGAGCGTTTTCTACCCCTACTACAGTAGCTTGTGGAATGGTATCTGGAGGCTAAATAAGCCTTACTTGTCAAATGCAAACTCTACAAGAGAAGAAACAATATTCAAAACAGTAATATAGATTTAGAATCTGTAAAAGAATAATGGTGATGATGATAATGGTTCTAGTTTGTTCCCAAATCCTATACTCCATTAGCTAGACCAGGGAAACCTACTGCAGAAATATAGGTTAAGACGAAGTCAGGCTTTTAGAGGAGATGTTGAGATATCAGAAGAACTTATGTGAAAGGGAAATGGAATGGCTTACAAGGAAAGAGTACTGGAAATGCAAAATTGTACATCAGCCTGTAGTTATTGAGTGTCTTCCATATCTTCATTCTGCTTTGGAGCAGCTGATGTCAACTTGGGCAGTTTTTTGTGGCTGGAAAGCAGTCAACTCCAATGAGATTAAAAAAAAAAAAAATCAAAACTGAAACAAACAAGCACCATAAAAAGTGGAAAATCTTAATTGTCTCATATATTGGGAAACCTCATATGGTATTTTAATATTGAAAGAATGATTTTAAAGATATTGACTGTAAAGTCAGCACAGGATGACAAAGAAGCAATAAAGAGCAGAAGCCAGGTGCTGTTTTAGGGACATTTGTGATAATTAAAAAGAGAATATGTAAAACATTAAAGGTCAGGACATCTACAAACAAGATAAGTGGTTCAGAGCATATGTTTAGTTATAAGAATAATTAAGGAATTTTTAGTACAAGATCACATCAAGTTATTTGGAAGGCGCACTGAAAATAAGTCTAGGAAGCTCAATAAAAAATCTGTAGCAGATATCCCAAAGTCCCAATAGTTACCAGCTGTATTTTCTGAGTGGTATATAGTATAGCCAACAACTTGAAGGAACAACATCAGCAACTGCTAGGTAGCGTTACAGTTCTATTACCTTACTTAAAAAACAGCAACAAAAAAGCAACAAGAAGAAAGCATGGAGAAAGTCTAGCCCTGGATCTCAGTTTCTTAACTCAAAACAATCTGTCAAAACCCATGTACTGAAACCTCCTATACCAACACTAAGTAATGAAAAGCTTGCATTTTGGATGTTTCTGCTTCTGAATTCTTGGTTCAGCCTCTCTGTGCTAATGGCTCATCGCAGTTTACAGATAGCGTTGTAACAGAAGTGCTCCATTTTAACAGAAAGTCGTCATGAATAAATATTAAAAAACCATCAATTTTTGTTATTTCTATTGCTTTTTTATTACTGTAGAAATTCAGGGTTCACTAGACCACCACTGATTTTGCTTTGAGAGTTCACACGGATGTGTTCAGTGAATCTGGGTCCATCCTGCCGTACCACCTGCTAGCCAGGTTGTCTGAACACATCGTGGCCTTTGTTTGGATGCCAGAATAAATGGCATAGCAGGTACACTGAGAGAATCAAAATGAAGCATGCGTTATTCATGGAAATAATCACAATCCTACTGAGATGTATCCTGGACTGAGATGCCTGCAGCTAATCAACAGAAACAAAGGAATAACTGTTGGTGTTTGCCTTGAAACTTTCTGGTTTGGGTGAATTTAAACTAGATTTTTAATTCTGCCTCAGTACATTCAAATAAAGTAAGAACTCCCCTTTGCCCTTTCACTTTCATTTCTACACACTTCTGTGTACTTCATTTTCAAGCTGATACTGTGATCCAGAAGGACTGCACGATGTCAAGAGTCTTGAATAAAATATGCCACAGAAGCTTCAAAAGCTACAGAGACACTAGCCTCAAAGTTAGATATTGGCTAGAAGAAGGCTCAGTAACCTAAGAGGTATTGCTGCTGAAGTGCTGTCTACTAATGATTTTCTATTAGTAGGGAATCTTGATTATTGAGTCTCTATCAGCCTGTCCTGATTGATACTCTAGTCAATGGGTCGGTGGGTCATTTTATTTCCTCTTAAAGAGTGTCCTTCTAATGTGAGTGTGATAAGATTTGGCTTTAAATGAACTGCTGCAAGTGGAGTTTTTTTATTTGAATGGAGACAGGAAGATATTTTCACTTTCTATAGGTTTGAATTTGTGCATAGTTTTTTTTCTGAATTCACAAATTATTTGTGGCAAGTAACTACCTCTGTGGGCTTTTTGCATTTTTAAAAAAATAGTAAATGAGTAAAGATGCTTGGAATGAGAAGAGACTCTCTTGTAACGTTACTGTCGTGTTTAAATTCTATACTCTTTAACTGCACCAGGCTCTTAAAGAAAGTGCTGGGTTTAAAGCTCCAGCAAACTTGCTTGAAAATATATCCAATGAATTAATATTTAATTTTTAGTCTTTCTATTGTGCTGCCATAAAAAAGCAATGGCAGCCATTTTCTACAAAGGACTAAGGGCTTGCCAGTTTTATCAAGGTAAAAAAAAGTCGCATGCAAATACTAGTAAACTGATTTTTTGTGTGTCCTTCCAATGTTAATTTAGGTTTTTTTCTTATGAACAATTAGTGATATAAGAATATACTGCGAGTGCTTCAGATCTGTTCTTTTTTTTTTTTATTCTCTTGCTATGGAGGTAAAGTTTGCAGTGGAAAACAAAGATGTAGTAGAGAACTATCCAACCCATTATCAATTTGACAAGGGAGGACCGTGGAAAACTGGAAGGGTTTAAATGGCGTGTGATCTAGGAGAGCCGTATCAGTGATCAACTGCCTTTGGCGCCCGAGCAGCACCAGCTTCTCTCGTCAAAGTTAGACCTTGTTAAGCTGCAGGAAATTAGTGCAACTAAGTCAGTGAGAGACCTTTTTGAAGGGAGAGATGGCTTTATTTTAGGTAATCTGTAATCGAGTTGATTTTTCCCATTCGTATTCTCACACTGGCATGCTCACGGCACTGAAATACATGTCCAGGTGATCTGGTCAGCATCACTTGTGTGCAGGTCTGGAGGCCAGGAGACACCAGCAGTTACATCCTCACCACTTCTCTTGGGTTCCTTGGTTGGTAGCAACAGATGAGTTTTGGGGTAGCTGTTTTATATGATATAGGCCCCAACAGTTGCGATATTTTGGTCGTTCATCTCAGAATTTTGCTTACTTCAGCATCTGTAAGTGTTAGACAAATCTGCTGCCAAGCATTCTCCTTTCGTGTTTCTGAGGGTGGCTGGGCTGGCAGGAGGAGGCACGTGGCATCACCGCTCAGGGTGTTGCCTCTCCTGCCTGCCTACACTTTTGCCCTGCACAACAGCCTGGTTTACAGTTAATTAATTACACAGTTTTAATTCTGGAGACCTAGCTTGATAAAATATGCTAAATGCTTACTATGAAAATCGAGGACCTTGAAGTTACCTAGGATTAATTACCCAAAACTGTGCCTAGAAAGTGGAACTTCGTTTCTTTTTAAGAAAAATTAAATATATCCGTCTCCTCTTTGGTGGACATTGACTGCTGGAGTCAGGTGGTGCTTTCGATATCCCTGAGAAGCCTGAGTTTGATAACTCCCAGAGTTTCTCACAGAAAAAGATTCAATAGAGACTTATGAAAAAAAAATAAGTATGCTGCTTAGAGCAATCAGTAATTTTTTCTTTGTCCTTTCATAGTTGGCAGGCAAAATTCCTTTCTGAATGCTTATTATTTTGGAGATTTTAGAGGTTTATGTTACATAAATATATATGTTGGAACTAGATGTTTTATATGAGTGTAATTCTGAAATAAACAAGATAATATTGAGATATTTAAACCTAGGTGGCTCCAAATGTGGGAGAGGAAAGCAGGCCTTTGGTAATCAAAGTAAATAATATTTTTTTTAAAAAAAGTAGTTTTAAGAGTTAATTTTTTTTTTTATTAT
>NW_009625926.1:0-10722 GCF_000690535.1 Cariama cristata | reverse complement strand
TTGGTCAGGCCTGGGTCACCTGTCCCATCGGTGGCTTCCTGCGAGTGCGACCCTTTTCCGCCTCCCCACCCACGGAGCACACGAGAGCCCACAGTGACTCTGGGTCCTGCAGGAACAAGCACACACCCATGGACCTGTCTGCAGAACAGTCCTACTTCTACCCCAGCAACAACTACAGACATCTGGCACCATCAGCTCTAAAAGCACACAGTGCCTGAAAAACCTGTAGTCAGCTTCAGAAAGTGCAGTTACTTAGAAGGAACTTAAGGAAAATCCACTGAAAAGAGAATCTGTCCTGTTTTAGCCAAACCAGGACATTAGAGTGCAAAAAGCATTTGTGAGTGTATGGATAAACTGAAAGAAACCTGCTGTAGTTTCTAATACTGTTGAGTAAAAGGGCGCTTACTAGGTTACAACAGTTTTTAACACTTGAGGCAGTATATATAGTCAAGGAAGGGTGACCAGACTTAATGAGACGTATTTTCAGTACATCTTGCAAGCAATCAAGTGGAAGAGGGACTAGAAGTGAGTCTACTTGCCCAGAATCATAGTAGGAGAAAGCTTACCCTATCTGTAAAACTGGAATAAACGAGAAAGATCAGCTTATTCAGAAAGTACCATCAGCCTAATACAAGGCACTGAGGCCACTATTCATTATAGCACTGGGTATAAGCCCCAAATATTTAGAGGCATACAAGGAGAATGTTTTCTGCTATCTGCAGAGAGAGGAAGAAATAAATGGATATGAATAATGTTGAATACATACACTTTTATGCTGGCTGTGTTTGCAGGGCTGCGATAGGAACTCTCAGAAGAGGCAGTGCACATGGCCGAACAAACACTGAGTATCTCCACTGGAGCTTACTGTTTCCTCCGACCACTGTTTGGGTTTCTTTTAATACCCAGGTCTTTCTAAGAAAACTGATCACATTGTTGATAGGATACAGAGCCCTAAAATTGACATAGATCATGTTTTGAGATGGAAAAAAACCAGTAGACCGGTATGGTTAGAGGCTCTTAAAAAGAGCAGTCTGCTGGCCTCAAGCTAAACAAACCAAAAAGTAAATTATGTGTAGGTGAAACAGCATGCCCAGGAGAGTGGATGTGTTGTTAGGGGGGTGTGTGCACATGCATCACTGTAAGGTCGATGCCATTGTTAACGTACCTGCCTAAGCAAATGAAAAAATGGTAATAAAATTCTTGGATATAGCTCAAGTTTGATGCTGCATCCAAGTTGATCTTCCCAGCATTCAGGGAAGCTGAGCAGAGGTATGGACCGGTGACTCTGCGGGGTTCGTCTTTGTGCAGCAAAGCACTTCAGCGCCAAGCATAGCCCATGTGGTCTATTGTCCCAGTCCTCTTGTATCATGGATGATTGAGAGGAGACTGATTCACCTGAATATCCCATGAGATGTATAGGAAAAGATGTGTATATATGAACAAGTATATATAAAAATACATGTGGGGAAGAATTATATTAGCATATAAATATATGGGGAGGGAGAGAGAGAGAGAGGAAAATTACTGTCAGTATGATCAAATAGAGGAGAAGGAGTGGTTTGGCATACATGTCCGTTAAAAATATAAAACTTTCTATTAAAAAAAAAAAAGTTTGCAGTTGTTAGTTGAAATTTACCAAAACCAGCTCGCCATCAAGAGCTTCAGAGCAGTTTTTAAAGTACTGGATTGATGGATTCAAGAAAATTTGTTCAAGAAACCCCAAAATTGAGAGGTTTTTAGCTGTTATATTTAAAATATGGATTCAGTGCTACTTTCTCTTATTTCAGAGAATGAGGTTTTTATTTTGGATATGAAATGAGTGAGATTCCTAGGAGTCTTGGAATTTGAAATTAAGTATATATATCTTTACTGAAACAAAAAAAAAGCTGCATTTCTGTATAGATAAGAGTAGTGATTTTGGAATACTGCAAGTCTCCTGAAACACAGAGAGGAAGATTTAAGATCTTTTCTATGGAGCTACTTTCAAATGTTGCTCAGCTACTTCACTCTTCTTCACACAAACTAAAAATTATGTATGGATATTGATAGTTTTTTTGTGTGTTTTTTAATTACTGTTTAAAAAACCCAGAAGTTAGATGAATGGTGTGTCATATGCAGAACTTTCTGTACATGAATAGTTTTAAAAAAAAAAAGTCTAAAAAAATATCCCGAAATTGCTAGATCTGTCTTGGTGATACTCAGATCTGGAACATTCCCATTACAGAGAGATATATATTTTTTTTTCACATCCAGCATCAGATGTTAACAGCATAGTGTCTATTGCTGGTGGAGGAGGTGGTAGCATTTAAGGACATTTCTGTGATGTGCAGTTGTTCACCACCGCAGATTTTGTGGTGAGGAAGCAGCAGTTACTTATCACAGTGGTAAGCTGACGGTCAGTGCTGCAGAAGGCAGGTACAGCATCCAAACTGTGCCTTGACAGACTGCCAGAGCTGGGGAGCTGCAGGCTCTTGCTCCGTCACGTTGATTTTATAACTTTCTGGATAATAGTTATACCCCACTGCATCCTCAGTTAAATTACATATATTTTTAGTTATGATATGTAGCTAATAAAACAATGAAAGCAACTGCATTTTTTCTCAAGTGCATGAAGCTATGTGTAATAGTTGCCTGCTTCTGGCAGGTTTACTGGGCAGCTTTCAAGAGAAGGCAGAAGCTAATTTATTGCAATTCCTTACTCTTCTAAGCCCAGCTTTTGAACTTAATGGAAAAATGTTGCCAATCTCCTTTTGTTCTTTGTCTCCTTAAAAATAACGATAAACCAAACTCGGTGCTTGAAATTCAGTCTTGGATTGAGAGACAAACTTTCGCAGCTTCTTATGGAATGAAACAAAGATACTACTGTTTTACCTTTTATGGACAAATTATTTCCTGAAAGACTTTGTGATAATAACTTGAGCCCTTCTTCTGTAGGCATATGTTCAACTGAACAGCTGGTTGAGTACCCTTCACTAGTCAGTGAAGCTTGCCCTGTCGTGCAGGGAGTGTGACTCAGAGCACCTAAGTTAGATACCAAAAACAGATGAGGTGAACATCTTCCTGGTGCTTTCAGGTTTTCACTGTCTTTAATGGAAAGTTAGGTGTTGTCTTAATCTTTTGACTTGGAATTGGGGAGTTTTTACTAACTAGTTTTCATCAGTGGATTTACTGCTGCAAGGCTTTGGTTGTAAGTTCTCATTAAGCTAATTGCATCTTCCTGCCTTAACATCTAAGAAGGTCATTTCCACAGCACACTGAGACTCGTTACTGTTTATTTCCTGATAATATTCTGATAAATGGTTGACTAGAACCATTTAAATGATTCTTCTCTTTTGGAGTTCAGTAGACACTTGTAGGATGTATGAATGCCTTGTCCAATTAGAGCAGAAACTTCAGGCAAAACACACCAGCTTAGCAAGATAAGCACTGTACCAGTAAGAGCTAGACAGTAACTATTTTTTTTTTTTCTTTAATAGAATGAATGTATTGTCAAGCCGTAGATGAATGTGTGATCTAATTGCCTTGGCAGGAAGGGCGGAACTCTGGCCTATGGCATGTCTCTAACAAAAATTATTTCAGCGTTGTCATAAATTGATTGGAAATATTTTTTTCCTCACATTACTCATGGGATGTCAACAAGTATGCAAATGTGAAAATTTAACATATGTCTCCTTGCTGCATTTACACGGTTTCTCACACCAGTTTAATGAGTAAAAAATGTCTTTTAAAATGCCACTTCAAACCCTTCAAGTCCTTTTGTGTTGAAGACCATGTCACTATTATTTTCTTAGTCTTCTGCTGAGATGTTAAATAGTTTATTCATTTGTTAATTTTACACTCTTGGACTATAGCCTGATTTTTATCTTACTCTGGTCTTATGCTGTAGTTAATGTTTGCATATCTGGTAATCCTTGTTACACAATGTTGCATCTTTTTTAGGCTTCTTTGCTGTCTTTCCTCAGCGCATCAGTTTCCATTGATGCTTTTGCTGCAACTTGCACAGTAAAACATTAGTATCTTTCTTTTGATCTCTGTTGTAAATGCATTTATTTCTGAATGAAGCTATAACATTGTTAACTTCTGTAAAGACTTCCTGACAGCATAATAACTAGGGATGGACCAGCGATTTAGATCTAATAAGACCCAATCAGGTTATTTTATGTTGTGCCTTCTGTCTCACATTTGTTTGTGGAAGGTGGTCCCAGCTTTCCTGTCACAGGAGCCTGGCAGTCCCCTTACCGGCATGGTCCTGCTCTTGATTTACCACAGGTGGATCAACTTGGAAGTCTAAAACCTGGAATATTTGTTCTTTTCCTGAAATCTGCCATGTTTACCGCCCACATTTAATAAACACAGTTTTTGCACCATTTCATTTGACTGCTACTGTGTTTAGACCAAGATGTAATAATGCATGTTAAAGGGCAGGAGATATTGTTATACTTTTAATTACACTTAATTGGCGTATTCTGTGTATTTAAGTCACAGTTTTAGGGTTATCCTTTTCGCAGTCTTGAAAAATCTTGGATTTTTTGAACCAGTGAAGATGGACACAGGGTAGCGATGTTGACTTGTGCTGGAGCAGGGCTGCGTGTGCTGCATTTTACTGGTAGACTCTAGGAGTCCTGAGATGAGACTCTCAAATCTGTCTTGATATTAAAGTATTGCGCTGTCAATTTGGGTATCATGGTGCGGTATTTGCTAAAGCTTTCCACAGATGGCAGACCTATGAAGTTGGTGTGCCTGCAATAAACTCCTGGGTTTTGTGCTGTTTCGCTTTCCTTTGCAGGGTAGAAAGGATATGATTGCACAAATCCTTTTATCTGGACTGCAGGCTTCATGTTTTGATAAGAACAAAAAAGGGAATCTCGGAAGACAAATGAGATGCCTTAAAGCATTACTGGGTATTCAAGTCATCTTGGCTGTTGTAGAAAAGTGCTTCCTCTCTGCCTTATACGTCTTTCTTAGATCTTAGATTTTGTCTGCAACCATTTATTGCTTAAAAATTGAATGATAGTTGAACTGGGAAGAACTAAGTCAACAAGATGTGATTTTATTTTTTTTTTTTTTTTTTTTGAGAGATGCAGTTGTGCTTTTGGGATGAGAGGCTAGAGAGTACATGATCCTCTCTGTCTCCATAGTACTTACAGAGGCATATCACTGTGTCCTCTCTGAGCAGCTTTGCAGTTGAGCACTGGATCGTACTGTGCTCCGTTACAAGAACCAAATGTTTTCTGCTTAGCACACTGAGCTCTGCATTTGTTCATATGGCACAATGCAAACTAATAAATAACTGTTTTCTAAAATACTGGAATGAAAAAGTAGATACAACCCTTCTCAAGGTTCAAACTAAAACCAGTCACATGTTTGAATATAAATTTAAATTTTTTCTTTAATTTGAGGAAAAAAGTACATTTTTGCTTTTGAAGTTGGAGAGAGAGTAAAACAGTGTGTGTATTGCATGTACAAAGTATAAACAACTGGTGAAAACAATTTTTATGGAATACCTCTCCTAGACTTTAAAATTTCACACTTAAAAGATTACTACAATAATTACTACTCTGTCAGTGCGATGATGACAGTTATTACATCTAATATTGCATAACATTTTGAACAGTAACAGGAAAATATATATTCTGTGCCTCTCTACTTTGTTTAGTTAAACTACATATTTTTGAATGCGAAAAGTAAAATGTTTCAGATAGGAATAGTGGTGTATCGTGAAGTGCATGCAAATACATTTTACTTCTTAAAAACAGTTCAGCTAGCAAATTTAAAAGTCACACAGCCTGTCTTTCTTTTCTTTTCTCAGACTGAAATGTTTTATAGACAATTTCCAAGCATTATTATTAAATCATTCTTTTAAAAGAGGTTTCGTTTTGAAAGACGTGAAACATGCAGACGGACGGGAGTGCCTCTGGAGAGTCAGCGGAGGCATAGGATGTGTTACTTCTTTGGTTTTCTAATGCAAACCTAGCCTACATAGCCTGTTTCAATAGAAATTGGATGTTGTTACTGCTCACTTGTTCTCGGGCTGCTGAACAGGGCTTCCCAGCCCAAGTTGTGGTGGGTAGTAATTCAGGGAATGAGTCCTCTTCCTGCAATGAGATCCTTATTCCAACTCTTTGGACTTAGTTGGAGGTGTGCCTGAGTGCTGAAGATCACTTTTTGGGAAGCTCCTTCAGGAGCTGTGACAGTTGTTTGTAGCTCTGTTGTCATCGGATCTCCTAGATGCACAAGTGTGAATGAATCTAAAAATTTGTTTGCACTTCGCTTGAGAGATGTGGTTGTATTGCATGCTGCGGATGGATGCTGGGATTACTTTTCCTCATGCAGCCCGAAGTTTGCATGTTCTTCGAATAAACAAAGGCTATTGTTAAAGTGTGCTAAGAGCTCGACACATTCCACATGTAAAAAAGTTTGATCTGGAAAAATAATCAGTGCTGCTGTATGAATATATTGTATTTACTGTAAGCACGGTATAGAGTGGGCAAATACAGAGCAGCAGTAGGTCAGTTGTTAGCTCACTGGGCACTTGTCCAAATATCATTAAAAATGTTGACATTAAGTAATTTGGGGGTTTAATAATGTTTAATTAACCACTATTTAAATGCCTCTGCTCACATTGACCTACATGTCTAGTTTAAAAATTCTGGTATAGGTAATAGATTTGACATGTTCACTATATAGTGGTTTGTGAAAGGCAATATAGTGCACCTCAAACTTCTGATAATCCTTTGTTTCTAAAGAAGAGGAGCAAACAAATGCACAATACTAAATACTGTCCTTTTTGTTTGATTTTCAGATTAGCACTGTACGTATATGAATATCTGCTGCATGTAGGAGCACAGAAATCAGCCCAGACGTTTTTGTCAGAGGTATGTTTCCCCATCCTTTTTTTCCTTAGACAACTTTCCAGTGTGTGCAAGTGAAATAAATATATGTTGGTCTAGAATAAGCAGCAGTGGCAACCCTGAATATCTGTTTACATTGATCAGCACAGATTTCTGATTCTGCAGAAGCCAGTTTGCCGTGTCATTTAACATGGCTTCGCATAACTATTTTTGCTGTGATGTGTTATCCCCTTTCTGTGATTTGGTACCACATTGAGGAAGCATTAGTCTATATTCTGTAATAAATGTGCATGTTAGAGAAGGCATCAACAGTACTCTTTTTTGGTGACCTTCCAAATGTGAATGATGTGCCCTTCCAAAATACACAGCAGTCATGTATTTTACATCCTACTGTCATACACTTGCAGTTCTCATTCTCTTAAGCACTCCTGATCTCTCTACATATTCTTACCATGGTTCTAACTACCTCAGTTTTTTTTCATCTGGCAAATCAATTATGACTACAACCATTTAGGTCCTGTTTCTTAAACACTTTCAACTGCTAATGGAATTTTTACCTTTATACAATAGTTACTATTTTTCATAGTGTTTCAAAGACTTCATGTACATCTTTTGAAGATTGAAGTAAATGATGTCTCCTTAGCATTTTACATTTACCCTGGGATTCAAAAAGACCTGTGTGCCAAACATATTGAGGTCTTTTGCATTTATTATTGTTTCTAATCTTTCTTTGACGATAACATTTAAGATAATAATAATAATAGTTGAATAGTGTGCAGAAGGGAAAAATAGTCAAGAAGTTGTACTAGGAAAATTTGCTGCTTCAACTGATACTTCTCCAAAAGCTAATAAAATTACTATGCTGGTGATGACATTTTGGAGGTGGGAGGGGGGAGAGTGAGAACCCGGAGTGGTGTTTGTGGTGTTTATAGAAAATTCACGTGGCAGAGATAAGGAAAAGGGCTAGAATTATGGTAGTATCAGTTTATATTTGTAGTAAAGTATGTTTTTCACAATTGTTTTTTCATTTTGGTAAAGCAATGGAAAAATAAGAGGGAAAATAATGGAGCGTATCATCTTGGCTTTCCCAAAACATCTGTCATTTGTAAATAATACACTGCGCAAGATTCATTTTGCTCATTTTGTTTTTATGATATATTTGCAAAATGAGCAGTTGGCAGAAGTATAACTAGTATGACATTTGGATTTCTAGAAAACATTCAATACAGCATCTTGAAATTTAGCTTTAAAACTAATTCAGTCTTGGGTTATAGAGAAACTCTCAGATCTGAACAAACATAACATGAGAATTTATCAAGTCTTTCACATTAAGACTGACAGTAGCCAAAAGACAGTTAACATGAGGCAGGGACCAATAATGTGTAGAGTTGGTATGAGGTATCTGTTAGATTTCACACAAAACTATGAGTTTATTTACCTCACTGACTAGCAGTGCAGGAGCGTAAATACTGTGCT
Source organism: Cariama cristata (assembly GCF_000690535.1). Taxonomy (NCBI): domain Eukaryota; kingdom Metazoa; phylum Chordata; class Aves; order Cariamiformes; family Cariamidae; genus Cariama; species Cariama cristata. The sequence goes on along the minus strand of NW_009625926.1, from coordinate 2,395 downwards.
GACAATACTTGTGAATGGTTGTATGTTGCAGCTAGAGCCAATTATCACTGATACAGAGAAACCTGGTAAAATCACGTTTGGGTGGACAGGTTCAGATTGAGAAAACTGTACACTAATATGGCTTGGAGAAAGTAAACTAAAATGCACAAGTTATTGGCAAGTGGTAAAAACAGCAGAAAAAAAATAGTAGTTGATTGTATAGTAGACAGATCTTAACATTGTAATGCCCGTTCAGTCTTGTGCTATAAATCACAAATAGCTCTACCTTGACTCTTTACCCCATGCGAGTCAGCTGCTTTTGTTAGAGAGTGAATATTGGCATATGGGTTGAAAACAAGAGAACGTCAGTTGAGAGACATACAAAAAAAGTCTTCTAGCGAATTTTTGATCTGATGAAAGTTGCAACTTTCCATGTGTTTTTGTCCTTGTCTGGCTCATGGCTGTTAAGAAGCAGCTGCCCTGTTGTGGCAAGCTTATTCTAAGAGTGCTTCACATGTGGAGACACCAAAGTGGCATAGGAGGAGATTTGTATTGGTTTCGTCCCTCCATAAAAAGCATGGCTGTTTGGGCTCAATGCCCTCTATACTCTGGCAGTCTGCACCTGCCAGAATAGTTTGGGTGGATTTTTTTAAAGATCAAATAGTTCAGAGTAGCTCTAAAACTGAATGTTGGGTTGTGAAAGAGGTAAGCATACATAGATTGTCTGAGCCATACAGCAGTCAGCAATATCTATATATGTATAACTGGCAAATGTTAATAGCCCTTCCTTAAATATGTACCAGGGAACATGGCTAAGAGTAATGGAACAAAATTAAGAAAAGGAAAATTCAAGTTTGGTTTTATGGAATCCACTCCACTACTAGATAACTTAGAGATGGTTGTCCTAAGTATTCCTATATTTTTGTAATGCTTTGTGTCTAGTTTAAATTTTGTAGAATGGATCCACAAGTCAAAGGATCGGAGAACCTGCCATATAAGGAAAGACTGAAGGAATTAGGTCTTTTCTCCCTGGGGAAAAGAAGGCTCAAGGGAGGACCTCATCATAGTGTTCTGGTACTTAAATAGTACCAAATATGGCTACAGAGGACAGAGGCTGTCCCTTCATAAGGAACCACATGGAGAAGACAAGGAGCAATGGGTACAAGTTACACAGGGAGGGGTTTTATCTTGATACAAGAAAGAAACATTTTTTTTTTGCAGTGAGAACAGTCATGCTGTGGAACAACCTCCTCAGGGATGTGGTAGAGTCCCCATCACTGGAGGTTTTCAAGACACAACTGGACAGGGTGCTAGGTAATCTCATCTAAGCTCCCTTTCCCACAAAAGGCTGTACCAGATTATCTTTCGATGTCCTTTCCAACCTGAGCTGTGCTGTGATTTTATGATTCTATGAGCCAGTAAGGTCTAGAAGTCCTCTGCTGATCTTTCAGTTACAAGGTGAACTGTGCTTTGTGGTCCTTGTTGAGTGCAACCTTCAAAGCTTTGTTGCTTTCATCTCTAAAACATAGGACCTCAAACTCCTCTAGCATTTTCATGGATCTCTTTATAGCAGAGACCTCTTCAGTTTGTTGGCTGTAACTCTGATATCTTGGTCTGCAAATTTGCTCCTTTCAGGAAACATGGCATGAAGTACTAAGTTGAAGTAACCCAACAACTGTTTCATACCAATTCATTATACAATTGGCAAAATGGCAAGGGGGCTAGCAGAACTAGCTTTCATCTAAACTGTGTCATTGCTTATGATGGTTGAATAGAGCTACTCAGATGGGGTACACACATTCTTGAAACAAAAGAAGTGGTTCAGCTCCAGAATCTTTCCCTTGGTGTCCCAGCTGCTGCGTTTTTCTTGAGGAGCTGATCTTTGTCCCATGTATTTTCTATCCTTGAAGTTAGGTTCTAGCCTTGGAGGAATAATTCCATTAACCTGACTGGACCTGGAAGGTGGGCATTTCCCAGTTAATCAGTCCTTGGCCCCAAACTTCCACATTCCCTTCAGGCTCCTTCTCTGAATAAATTTCTCAAGGTGAAATACATCTGGTTAAAAAGGACCAGCGTAAGACCTGTGAATTCGGTAATTTCCTCATCAAGCCCTGCATTGAAGAGTGTGAATACTGCTTAAACATAGTGAGGGCTTTTGACACAGACATAATTTTTACTCTTAACTGAATGACTTTTCAACTTCAGGAATGATTTTTTTTTTTTTTTTGGTTATACATTACATCTCTTCATTATGTTGCTTTTGAAACTTCTCAGAAGTACTGCATATTCCTCATGATTCCCAGTGCATGTGAGGAGCAATCATGCCTCAGAAGAGTGTATTTGAAGGGTGTGTAATACCTTTGTAGTAGCTTTGGCTTTTATTTTCTGTTCTGTTTAGCATCTTCATTGATGATTT
>NW_009625925.1:46584-76327 GCF_000690535.1 Cariama cristata | reverse complement strand
GGGGTGCATTTTATTGCTTGGTTCCTGCTATATGTGTCAGTGCTTCAGTGTTCCCAAATAACCAAATGCAAGTGGGGTGCATTTTATTGCTTGGTTCCTGCTGTATGTGTCAGTGCTTCAGCATTCCCAAATAACCAAACGCAACCTCTGGGTATGCATGGCTACACATTTTAACACCAAAACCAAACCCACGGAGTACCGCACTGCAATGTCAGAGTACAGATGGCTTACTACTACTTCGATTTATGAACTTTGTTACCAGGAGCTCTAAGCTGTAAACTCTCAGCATTATCTTAGTGGAAGTAGCTGCTGGGTGTGACTGAGATGCTTTTTGAAAGTCAGTCCCAAAGCAGCCCCCAAGACCAGAGCTGCTGCCTATACAGACAGTGAGACTGCAAATGCAAATTAATTTCTGTTGGAATATACGTGATTTTATGTGCAAGGCAGGGTAATCTATTTGTGACCTCTCCAGGAGATGTCATTAAGAGCAATACTCTTTAAGAGTGTAGCTGTTGCTTCTCTTTATCCCCAAGAAGTCCTTGTGCTCACTCAGCAAAAGTATGCTTTGCCATTTAGTGATAGTCAGTAATAGTCACAGCACTGTCTACTGTGCTGCTTGTTTTTTTCTACATATGAAAAATTCTGAACTGTTTTACTTTTGTGTTCTTTAGTAATTCAACTGACTGTCTTTAACTGTAAGGCTTAAACTTACATGATTCTTAAGCCATTAGAATTCCTTTTCTCCTAGAGGAAGAACTCCTTGATGGAGAATCCTCTGAAGGTAGGAGACAATAAACCACCCCAGCCACAGGTACCCAGACTTCCTTATAAGTGGATAGTATGGCATCCTTATACAGCAAAAAGTTTCCATGATGCAGCAGTTAGTTCTGGCATTTTTAGAGTTAACAGTACCCCGATACATAAAGCAATTATGTTGCTCGTATATTAAAAGTTTTGTAACTTTTCTTTCATTGACCTAGCAGGATTTTAAGTGTTTGACAGCTTATTCTCACTATTTTTATTTTCATCTCTTATAAACTTAATTTGCATCTTTTTATTCAAAAGAAAAAGCACCCTATGAACTGTCAAGTCCCTTCCTAAATGCAATTTGCAACCGTTTATTGTAATGAACCCACTCTGAACACACTGCTCTCTGTGTATACTTTTTGGAGTATTAACAAGGTTTCGTTGTTTGAATCATTCAGGTTACTTGGGGGTATAAATGCAGCCAGTCCTGTGGCTGATGAGCATTCTCTTATAAAGCTGTATGTAAATCAGCTTCACAACAATTCACGGTCAGTATGATGAGAGCACTAACCCACTAATCGCCGTAGTTCTGTAGCTCATGCACTAAATCATTAGCGATTCTGCTAAACTACTAAAGATACTCTCTAAAGCAGGCTCTGGTGGGCTAGAGGGTTTCTGTGGCTCTAATTAGTCTTTTGAACAGGCTTCCTGCTGGCTGTGGGCTTTGCCAACTTCTCTTGCTTCTGCGCAGCACAAATCTTTCATTTTACCCTTTCACATAGGATTAATATTAATGTGTCTAGTGGAAGTTGGAAATGTTGTTTTCAAAAACCAAAAAAACGACACCTTTATGGCTTCATCATCCGTGTCTGACTTGCCTGGTGCATTCTTGCCTGAGGAATGACAGAGGCTTGCACGAGAGCCTGGGAATGACTCCAGGTCTCGCAGCCAGCCGCCTCTTCCTCTTCCATGGCTCTTGCTGCTAGTGGTTGCAGTGCTGCTTGCCAATAACCTTCCCCAGACCCCTCTGCTTTGCTTGTCAAAATGGCCACAGAAGAGGCAGATCTAAACCCTACTGAAGCTAATGAAGACTTCCCATTTACGTAGTGAGCGTTGGATTTGGACTGATGCTTCTGGTTGCTGCACCCTTTTTGCAGCATTCTGTCTCATCTTAGTGTACCAACAGAAGAGCCTATTTCATTCTGCATAAAAGAAATATGCAGTTGGAGAAGAACAGTTTTCTTTTTTTTTACTGTAGAGTGTAATGACCTTTTTTTTCTTTTTGATTAATCCAGGAGCATTAGCTATAATTCAGTAAGAAAGTACCGAGACGAAGGTACTTTTCTGCTAAATGCCAAGTTCTTCAATCTGTATTAGACTAATAACAGTATCTTCATTCATTCTTTTAGGTTTTACTATTGTTATTATTGCCCTGGGAAAATCAGGCCTCATTAGTGGAAGCTCATCCTTGTACATCAGAGAAACAGACTTTGACAGCTCTGTTTGCAATTGTGTTGATTTTATATTAAATGCTCCATGATTCGTATTATAATAAAAGTTGTACTCAGGGTAGAATTTCTAGCTGAACGTAATCAACACTAAAAGCTCTGCTGGCAGTGTTTTCACTGCATATAACTTATGGTTACTTCAGTTTGTATTACAATCTGGTCCAGAGGTTTCAGATAGCTTTAAACAAAGTTTTTATGTAATTAGGATGTTTATTCAAAGGAGAGTTGGTGCAGGCTGTCATCTGTAGCATTCCCATGGTATTTGTTTCAACCAGTTGTGTTCACATAAGAACATAACCATTTGCAACCAGTTTCTCCCTTTAGCAGTAAATGCTGAATTCAGCACACTGACTCATTCTGCTGCTGGAAATGGATATGGTCTTATAAGTTCAGCGTGGTATTATCTTCATTTCTGCATTTATGGGTGAAAAAGGGAAATGAACTGGGAAGAAGAATCTTAGAGGAACGATCTTTGATAACTAGTAAATACAATGACAAATTGTGGGGAACAGCTGAAAGGAGATTGAACATTATATGTTATTTGCAGTTTAATTGCATCTGAAGCACCGATTTTAAGTGGGTACGCAATTATTCCAAAGCTCAAAGGAGGTCAGATTCAGGCTTTCCCTGAGATGCTTCTTAATTTCTTCGAGCCACTTCAGAATCAAAGTCCACTTGAAATTTCTCTGCTTGCTTTGCTTAGTTTGAGGCACCCAGTCTGTAAGAGAGCTTAAATGAGGAGGCTGGCGTAACAATTACAAGCAACTTTCTTCTAAATATATACAGCATGGAAACTGATATCAACAACGTACAGCTCAAGAACAGCTTTACAGCACTTACATTAGAAAAGAAGAAACAAAAAAATCTGATCTTCTCCCAAATACCAAATCAGTCATTTGCTGCATTGACAGCTAATATGTGATTAAAACCACAAGTCCTATAATTTTTTTACTGTAGCTAATATTCAGTTTTTAATCTCACATTTGTTTTTGTGATCTCCAGTTACCTAAGGGCAGCAGAACAAGGGAGTATTGCTGCAGAGTAGGTAAAGCCCTTGCAAACCGAATGAATTGGATATATTATGTCAAAACAGGTAAATTGGGCTTTTTATAGAAACTTTTGTCCAGTCAAGAGGAATAACTGTATACACTGAATTAATGTTTTCTTCCTTATTTGGAATCTTTTGTTGCCCAGCTGTAAGTCTGTCAGTGCTGCCTTAAAGTACATAGCTACCGTGGTAATGGATACAATCTCTTTCTCCTTCTTAATAAATGTCATCTTTAAGCTATCGAATTATAGGGCCACGGTGGGATAAGATGAAACAGAATGGGGTTTTTTGCATTTTTCTCAGCCCTCCTTTACACCTAATACATTTAGTTCGTCTAAAGGAGTAATAAACTGGAATAAATGGAGTGATGTGGCACATTCTGCTGAACTTGAAATTGCTTGGCGATTCTGCGGTAGATGGAATGCACTATGGTATCAAATGCCCATAGCCAAGGAGAAATTGAGTCTTATTTAATGCTGAGTCAGAGTTGCTGGTGCCTTTTTTGAACTCCACATAAAAGCTAAAAAGAATTGAATATTCTACCTGGGCATAGCAAGAGATTAGGCTGAATTTTGGGACAACAGCTAACTTTGGAGCAAAACATACCAGTGGCTACTGTTGTCTGTGTTTCTGTCTCTGAAGGATGTGGCAGACTTGAACTGCATGTTGCCTTTGTATGTTGTTTTCAGAACAAGATGAGAATCCTCCTTATTTCATCAGCAATATTCTGCCTGCTAAAAGAAAGACTTATATGTCTGATTGTTTAGTAGCCAGATTGACACTAAAGAGGATATAACGCACCAATATTGTTAGGTCTTGATCACTGTAGACATCTGCTCAGAGTTGGAGGTTTTGTCTCTTATATTCGATGGGGAAGCATTCTTTGGCATCTTATAAAATGTTCCACTTTAACGGGATTGTATCTTTAAAATACATGTTCCAGTTGGTAGGACCCAGAGAAACTTACTGTAGCCAAAACAATCTCTGATGTATTAGCTGTATTTTGGGGAATATGTGGAGGATGTAGGAAGACGTGGAAGAACAAGAAGGACAAGTGTCAGCTCTTCCAAATGAAGGAAAGTTGAAAGCAGAAGCAGGGACAAAGATGGAAGGGATTATGCAAGAGGCAGCCTAACCTTGGTATCCAAAGATACTGAAATTATAAAAGAATTAGTAAGCACCTGGAGGATGATGAACCAGTGAGAAATAACCAGCATGGATTTGTCAAGAGCAAATTATGTCAAACCAAACTAATTTATTTTATTGACAGGATAACTAGTCCAGTGGGTAAAAAAGCAGCAGCAGATATGATACAGGTTGACCTTAAAAGGACTTTTAGCATAGTCCCAGTTGACACAGAAGTACCCAAAGGAAATACGGACTAGGAGAAAATAGTATAAGAGCAACATTGAAAATCAGTAATTACTTTTGAAAAAGTTTGCTGCTGTTCTAGGAGGAGGACATGTCAGCCGGGATTCTTGAAGGCTATCCTAAGTCAGATGCTGTGCACTACTTCTTGTAATGACCTAGTGGGCACGATAGAGTGAGCGTGTGCAATTTGTAGATGATACGAAGGTTGAAATAGTTACGGGAAGGAGTGCTTGGAGAGCAGTTTCTAAATTAAAAAATGAGCTCAGTTGCAGTGGTAGTAAGTGATGTCCAAACGATCTGAAATCAGTTAGAGGGAACTCGGTAATTGTAAGTGAAAAGCGCTGTAGCAGGGAAGTAAATAATCAAATAAAAGATAGAGCGTAATTGGATGGACACAAATATTTTAACAGGACCTAGCAGTTGCAGTGAACCACAAACTAACTGAAGTCAGCAATGTGATTGTTAGATTGCCTCTGACCCTGGGACATCATGTGGAAAGCCATTAAAACTCATTCCCTGGAGGAGGATCCATCTGCCTGGAGGTTTGCACCCAGTGTAGGGCAACAGCACAGGGACAAATAAGCTAACCAGCATGACAGAGTCCAGAGGAGACACCCAAACATCAGAAAAGCGTAAAGAACATAACTCGTAAGAAGAAGTTGGAAGATACAAGGTTTCTTAATCAACTAAGAAGGAAGTGGACGTTGATATCAATTGCTCAATGAGTAAAGTTTGCTTGCCTTTCCCTCCGCCCTAACTATATTGCTTCTGGAGCGTAGGAGAGGAGAACATACGGTTCGCAGAGGAGACATCACACTGCACTGTTAGAAAGCAAAGCGCAAAATCTGCCCTGGGGTCTTTGGTCTCCCATTGTGGCAACATATTTTTCTTTAAGAACTGAAAGCTGCCTTTTTGGCTGAAGTGGCACAACCCGTACCTCTTGAATACATTTTCCTTCTGTAATTGGGAAGAAAACAGGCAGAAAACATATCCTTCTAGATGGCATGGAACATGTTTATCTGCGTGGATAGTGCTTCAGTGGAAGCACAACACGCATAAGTAGCATGCTGATGGGCATAGAAATGTGAAGCAAGAATTTTTTCTTGCTGTGCAGTACACCATTTCGTTCAGCTATCTTCCAAATTTGTTATAAATCAATAGGGCTTGGGTTCTTAGGACGCCCTTCGGTATCATCCTTTTCAGAACCCTGCTGCCAACCTTGACCTTCCAAAAGGAGGGGAATGGCACACAGCTCATCTTACCGAATTCCTACTTTATGCTAATATTAAATGTTTTGATCTTCACGCCATCAGAGCCACATCTGCTCAGATCTATCATGCATCACATTTGTGCAACATCATCTGCCTATATACACACACCCCTAGATGCAGAGGTGCATGCGTGCTCATGCGCTTATGATCAAAGACATGTATAATATCAGTAGCCAAACCAAAAAATACAGGTGAATAATTTTTAAAAATAAGAAGGTAAAATATATTTGTGTGTTACTTTTTTTTTGACCTAAAATGCTGCGGCATGAAAAAAACTAATGTTTCAATCTCTCCATTTCTAACCAATGTTATCTTATTAACAGATACAGTTACTACAATCCATTAAATACTGCAATTAGGAAGAAAAGTGCATTTGATGAACTATATGGGTTTTTTTTAATCAGTGGAAGAACAGTACTTCTGAAAATTAAACTGGTGTATCCTATCACTGGATCTAAATAAGCACATTTCCATAGTTTGTTGAAACTATTTTATGGCAAGTGTGGAGAAAAGCAATTTAGCTGTTATGGTGAAGGTTTCCCAGCTTGAAAGCTGCATTTAAGATGATGGTTATCTCGGACTCCACCTGGAAACTACACAAGCCTTCAACCCTCTGTTTGCAAGAGAAGCATATTTTGTTTGTCTTTTCTGTAGTGAAGACTTCATAGTCTGCTTTTGGAGAATAGGAGGGAAAACTCTTAATTCCTGACTTTGCATCTCCTGAAGCTTTCTAAAATTTCTTTCAAGCTTCTATTGTTATTTTTATTCAGTCCAGGGCGCTAGAATGAGTTTCTCCAAACTGTCTTCTGTAATGAATTTCAGACACCACTGTTTACCCTCTTCTTAGTTTTCCTGTCTTATTAACTAGCTCTTCTTCCAAGAATACTGAAGTAGAGCAGAGCAAACTGCTGGCTAGGGCTGCTCCAGCTTTCTTGAAAGGCAAAGGGTAAGTTAAAGAGAGAGTATGCTCATAGCTTGCACTAACACAGCTAAACCAAAACCTTTTCCTCTGTTCCTCCCACTTTTAATGTATTCTATAAATATCTTTCTTGAGAAAATTGTGATAACCAATTAACCCAGCAAGCTAAGTAGGGCATGTTTAAATATATTTATGTATACGTGGATGCGTGAGGTCTTGATCAGACACTTCCAAGCAAATCCAGCTTGTGATTTCAATATGTTAATCATGTGTGTAACATATGTATATTTAATGTATGTATGCAATACGTAGTATATTAACACAAATAATGCCGACCTCACAATCTGCTGTATTTTGAAATAAATGGTACTGTACAGCTCCAGTCCCTGGCCTGATCTGGCATCTCACTGATTTCTGAGCCTGACTCAGTAGTCAAGTGGGATTCTACCATCCTAAGCCACTAAGTACTTAACATATAAATTAACATAGTAACAAAATAATTTCTGCACTTCTTTGTTTTGTTTTGTTTTTTCCTAAGAACGCTTAAGTATTCGTTCCTAAATTCCCATTTCACAATCTTACTTGCTCCTGCTTTCTCTGTTTATTTCCCTCTGTCTGTCCGGACTGCCCCCTCTCTCCCCCCGACCCCATTTCAGGTTACAGTACAGCCTCGATGTTGCAGACAGGCTGGCCGATGAACATGTACTCATCGGGTTGTATGTCAACATGCTGCAGAGCAACCCCGCACGGTTAGTGCAGGTTTGGCACCTTTGGGGAACCCAGGAAAGGGACGTTGGTCGGCCAAATGCTCCCACTGTTTCCTCCTGGCTACAAGCTGAAGCAGCTCTTTATGAGCACTAACCTAAAGGGAATGCGTATGAATAACGGGGTATGTCCTCCCAAAGTTGGTGGATTATGGCGATTGCTGTTATTCTCTCTAGTGACGTTAAGTAGCAAGGTATTGCAAATAATTGCTTAGGGAAGAATGGCTATACAAATTGGTTTGGGATACCGTGCTCTAGGCAGTGCAGGACTTGGTGATGGTACATCTGACGATGACTAACAAGTCCATGTTTTCAGGGTAATAATTTCTGAGGTGATATATAATTTGTAGCTTCACCTTACCTTGAAAGTAAGAAATTGTAATATTACGTAAATAATGATAATAGTAATAATAGGAATTTGCTTATTAACCTACTGAAGGAAGGAGTTCATTTCAATTTTTATGTATGTCAGGCATTGTTTTTAAATCTGCCCGATTTCTGCATTGTTTGAATCTTGTATACAAATTTGCCCTGATCTCATTCAGACTCAAGTATGACAGGTTTTTAAACGGGTCTGTTGAACGTAGTTCATTGTTTCTGCTGCAGTGAATATGGAGCTTTGTATGCTAAACCCACCTGCTGTCCGAGCACTTGCGGATGGTGACGTTGCAGCAGGCCACCCCGGGGAGGGGAGATGCTGGCTCCCCTCTCCAAGTGCAACAAAACTCTAGGCTTTGCAGCCCTGTACCAGCAAGGTGGTGAGCGGGGTAGTTTATGGCCCTAGAAGATGTGGCACTGAACAGAAAACTGTACCGTGTTTCTAACAAAACTATGCTCCTGAAGTTTCTCTTGCTCATAACGAACCTTCGGTTTCCTATACTGCTATTGCAGATTATTTCCCAGGTTAGGAGAAAACTCTCCATTTATTCTCATATTTTGAAGGCAACAAGCAACTTCATTTGGGAGGATGAATGCAGTGGTTCTCTGCAGTCTTCCAAAATTCGCTTCTCTGTGTAGCTGCAGTTGAAAATGGGAGTAATTTGCCATGCCCAGTGGAAAAAAAGAAGTCTGCCTTCACTGTTCTGGGTCTGCTTCTCTACTCTGTAGGCCACCAGAAATGTGGGGGGGTGGGGGGGGGGGGAATGCAAGCTAGTTTTTAGTGAGGAAAATGAAAACCATTTCTTTAAAAAAAAAAATCATTTTGAAGGGGAATTTCATTCTTGGAGAAGCACTTCCAGAAAGCAGGCTTATTGAGTAATACTTACACCGTGGCTGTGAAAACAAGCTGTTGGGGGGACATGTGTAGACCGTCCGTGACTGAGGAGAGGACTACGCTGCCACTCGGTCTAGTTTGACAGGAGAAGGAAATATGGCCCTGCCTGCCATGAGTGACTGACTTGGTATGGTTGTTCAAGAGGTGAGCAAAGAATGGACATGGTTTAGAGTAATTTTTGGTGCTAGGCTGGTGTGCCAGGCATGGCATTTTGGATGCCGTGTCTGTGATTCATCTAGCTTCAGTGAGGACCACCAGTTAGATCCCCTGGTGAGTGCTTTGCCTTATCTTTACCATCTTCATCCTCTAAATTTTATCCAATATATTCCAACCTGTTCCTTCAAGGTTTTGGGGCAACCTCACCAAGTCAATTTGTATCCAAATACGCACATACAAATTATGTGCCATAACATCCTTCAAATTTAATGTTTCAAGGGATGAATGGAGAGTGACTGATAATGGCCTTAATTGTTTCAATAACTGATGCAAAGTGTAGTACATAACATCTGATTGCTGACACTAAATAACAGTAGTCACAGCATCCTCAGTGAGAAAGAATTTCAGTGTGTAAGGTACTGACTAGATTTTGACAAAAACATAACCGAGAGGGACAGCAGTCTTAGTCATACATCGAACCATGCTGCATTGACATTCTCTGTTGCAATGAGGCTGCTAGTAGAGAAAGGAAATGGTTGTATTTTGGTAGAGACAAGAACAAACAAAGCATTGCCATCCTGAAGCTCCTGTGTTAAGCCAGGTTCCAGGAGAGGCAGGTGAGGAGGCTCAGCTGCTGCATTTCACCTCTTCTGGGGTGGCATCTTCAGGCAGAGGTGACCTCCTCCTGCCCATGCCCCAAAGGGGCTGGATGCAGTTTGCTCAAACCCTACACAGCCGTGTTAGGATGGTGCCGAGTTGAAGTTATTTCACCATGCAGCTTAACAAGATACTATAGCCTGAGTAAAGCATGTAGTTAACCGTAATCATCTAGCTTCTGATTTTGGGGGGGCTGCAGCTGTTGTGTCTCCCTGCAAAATGCCACGTGTACATACCCATATGTGCCATTGCATATTTTCAAGTGCTACCGACAGCCGAAGATGAAAAGAGGAATGATTGTAGCTGGACCTTCACCTGCAAGAAAAACCTACAGAAATACTTTGTGAGCATAAGACATAAAATTATCTTAAGAACTGTATAGTAGCATTTCAAAACAAAAGGAGGTTGGTGGGGTTTTTTTTTAGATACTGAGTCAGGCTAATTTGTTGTAGCTAATGATCAGTACAATATAGCCCAGTATACCTTTTTTCTGTTTGAAGTGTAGCTAGTATTTATATTTTGGGGGTTTTGTAATTAATTTCATGAATTTTCACTGCTTATCTTTATTTTTCATCTGTAGTTATTTGATACTGCAACTAGAAGTCCAAGTTTTCCTTTCCAGTCCTCAGAGGCTAATAAGCTACTTGAGGGTTTTTTAGAATCTAGTATTCCCGAGCAAATTAAGAAACAAGAGAAAGACTTAATTCATTATTTATAGTAACTGTATGGGTAGGAAAAGTATCCCTTAACCAGATGTTTTGGTTAGTTTAATCGTAAAGTGTGGTCTAGCATGTAAAACTAATACTTGATATTTAATTTAGTTCATCTTTACTGTCTGATTCTAAAAAAAGAACTTTAAACTGCAAGTAGTTTTCCTTTTTGTTCATGTAAGTTAGAGATTTAACCTAATTTTGAATATTCATTCCACATATTTCAGTGTTTCTCTTTTCAGGTGCAGAAGAAAATAAGACTAAATATATTATAAGTAGGAGGTTGTTTTTGTTCTATAGAAAGTTACTTTCTAATTTTTTTATGTTATACTGCATAGTACTGTAGTGAGTTGTATTTCTGTACTATAAAACTGCCACGCTATTCTATGGTATTTTTTTTAAATGTTTATTAAGAGGGTGTGTACAACGACTAGCTCTAGCTAGGGAGGCTGGTCTAATTTTCCCTTGAAAGAGGAAAAACATTGAGACCCACTGGTTACAGAGGAAATGTGTAGACACTTGGCTCCCTTGAATGGAGTTAGTTTTTATGATTATAGCCACATCCCTGAGTGTTATTAACATTTTGATGGTAAAATCTTGGTGATTCTAAAGTAAATGGCAAATTAATAGCAGAGGGCTCAGATGATGTGTCTCAGTTTAAAGTGCATTAAAACCAGGCCAGGTTTGAAATGAAAGTGTCACAGATAAACAATCCTCAGAATACATTTGGTGGGTTGCTGTGAGGACATTGTTCTTACAGCCCTGAGGCTTCCAAACCTATCCTTTAATTCGTCAGTATTTTCTATAGTAAATTGCTTATTAAGTGAAGGTTTGTAGAAGAAGAGCATGTCATGAAGACCACACCGATACCTCTATTGCAAAAATTTCACAAGAGACTGACATTTCTGAGACTTTTCTAACCAGTGGTGACATAATTTTAAGACCATCAGGGACATCCACATCGCCTATTGCAGGGTGCCTACTGCAGAACGGGCTCATCTGACCCATCTAAAGCCTGAGAAATAGCAAAGATCCTCCAGTGTCACTCCTTTGTTCACAGGCTATCATATTTTTCATCCTTTGTCTGCAGTTTTGAGATTCTTTTTTTACAGATCTCCCGTAGACCGTAGAATATTACACAGATCAACTAAGGCCTAAAAATGAAGTCCTATTGTACAGGTGATAATATTGGATATTCACTTTCCATCTGAATGATGACAATTCTGCCAGAACAATTATTGCTAATAATTACAAAGTCTTTAAAGAAATGGTCACTAATGGAGAAGCAGTGTTGTTTAACTTTTTTAGAAAAGAAGGATCAGCAGCAGGATATTTGTGTGCAAAATGTTCAATTTCTTTCAAAAGGTTGCTGGAGTCATTCTAATGAGGGTCCCAAATTCTGCACACATATTCATAATATTTTAAAGCTTGTGTGTATTTCACTGTGTCATTGTCCGTAAAGTTGCTGAAGTAAAACAGAACTATGAGACATAAAAGTCTTGGAAGTCGAGGCTAGTGCTGCTGTGCATACCTCTGTGCTTAATGATCATATAGAATAGGGACATTCCAGAACTAGATTTATCTCAGACATGGAAATTTAATTTACAAAGCTTTGGGGCCAGTGATTTGTGGCATTCATAGACCAAATTTGTCGCACTGCTACATCTATTTTATGACATCCACCTACACATAAATATTTATCAAAGACATTAAATAGCAAGTAAGAATCAAAAAGCTGCAGTGGCTTGGTTCATTCAGTAAAGTCATTGTCACAGGGGTTAACTCGCATCTCCGAACTATGTTGCAGGTTGTGTTATGCCAACAAGTGGAACCATAATCCGTTATTTTTCCAGGATGGATAATATGGTTGCACATGGCTGTAAAAAGGAGAATTGATGCTGAATGCTTGCTGTTTTCACAGCCATCTGTTAGGATGCGATGTTTTAGTCATTATGGAAAAATTAAAAATGAATTATACTGTCATGAAAGTAACCCTTATTACCTGGTTTGCATAATTTTATGTGTCTGCAAGAGTTGCTTGCCCCTTTCTGTCTCTGGATGACGTATCAGGACAGTAAGCGTGAGTATGTAAGAAGCAGAACTGTATAAATTTAGAAAAATACCTTTAGCTTCGGTCTTTTCAGAAAGTAAATCAATTAGCCCACAAGAATCTGAGTAAGCATAGAATTAAGCTATATATTTAACAAAATAAATTGAACATAACCAAAACCAAAAAGTCAGTGTTCATCTGCCACCAGAAGTCTTATGTGCAGTCTGCAGCACAAGCTCACAAGCTTAGCTTACGCAGAACCCCTCTGGATCTGACTTTTTGTAGCTTTACTATTTTTCTAAACTTCGTGTTTGTGGTCTCGCAGGTATTGTCAGAATGAGAAAAAGATGTTTGTCTCTTTTCCCTTACCTCAGCAAGCCATAACAAACCCACGTGACCCCCAGCTTTAGTTTAATGATCGATGAATATCAACCACTACTCACTTTCAAACATAACTTGTAAATCCCAGTGGACTTAATCAAGCCAACCAAAAGATGCACACTGTAGTTCCCTGAGGTACCTTGGCGTATGAACTCACTGAGAAATTTTGGAGAAATAATTTCCTTTCCGTTTCGAAGATGCCGATTCTTCAAAAGCAGAACTTTTTGCACAAGTGCCATTTTTGTCTGGAAGGTTTTTCAAGTTCAAGATGTAATTTCTGGCAAAAATCAGAATAAGATGCCCGTGCCCAAAATAACCCTTCTTTTACGCACTCTTTTGAACCATGAAGCTCATTCGCCAGGAGCCAGTTGCATGCCCTGAAGAACCCATGGGTAGAGAGGCATGTGCCTGTCTCCCTTCAGCCAAAATATCAGGCAGTTGCCAAAGGATGGGAAAAGAGGTCAGGCTTACCTCGGTCAGGGGTAGTCTGCAGGCTCTCTTGCATTCCGCACAGCAAAGCATTCTTCTCACCTCTCCTTAGGGGCTCCGGTTTTTTTCTCTTGCATATACTAGAAGTAATGCAGTATAGAATTCGAAATCCTGGGATTATCCAGGGTCAACTAAGTCCTCTTCAGGTTTCATTTTTTGTCAGTTTATTAGTTTTGATGGTTCTCTGCAAACTTCTGAATGTTTAGAAATAGCAAAGGTTCTCACTATATTACCTTTTTCAGGCTCTTCTGACTAAATACTAGCCCCCATTTAAAGTAAGGACAGCTGGTAAGGGATTAACCTGAAAGAAATATTTGCCTTTGATATTCTTGGGGGGCGGGGGGGGGCAAAGTAATAAAGTGCAATATTTTAAAATAATTCAGCATATTTGCTCTTTAGTTCTTATACTTTCTGATCACCATTTTGTGATTCTCTGAAATCTTACTCCCAAATATCAAGAAACCAACGATAAAAGCAAAAGTCTGATTATAAATTCCTAGATCAGTGTTTCCGAACTGTGGTCCATGAGGCCTTGGTAAGCGCCCTGCAAAACTGTCCTAAATATTGTTTTCTGTTGCAAATCTGACAAAGCTTCTAAAGTTTTTCTCAACAAACACTGAACTTCTCACTAGTCCACTGTCTGAAAAGTAATCCCTCTTCTAGGTGGTACGACAAAGCTGAGAAGTAAAAACAGATGCTGACTGGTGGTCCTGACCACCTCCCAGCCCTTTTTGGACAGAGTAGTCTGCGAGTTGCATCTTACACAGCCTAGGCCAGGGCTTGCAGACCGCTGCTGTTTCCCCCTAAGGGAAAGTGCTGCCTGGCCTCTAGAGCTGATCCTTCCAGGAAAATTACCCTCCCCTTTGCCCAATTTACATCTGCCATTGTTAATTTGGCGACATTTTTGCTGCTTAATTCTGTAACGAGGGTGTATGAGTGGACAGTGTGACAGAGCGATGGTCTTTTTTACGATGTATTAACATGTCTTCCCTCCTTCCCCTCCAACCCTGAGCAGCGTACTGGACAGCGCAAGTCGCCTGGATGAAGAGCATAAGCTGATCGCCAGGTATGCAGCAAGGCTGGCAGCAGAAACTTCTTCATCAGTAAGTGTTTTAATTAAAGGAAGGTATTTTCCTTCTGTCGTGTTCCAGGGGCTTGGCAAGATCAGGGAAATTACATCTGACATTCTTAATGATTAATGGATTATTTTTCCCTATACTTTTCATCAGACGCTGTTATGCTTTAGTAATAACACTTTTATGCAGTCCATTTAAACCAAAGAATCCACATACTAATGCATGTAATCTATATACTAATGCAATGGTATTTAAACAATTACAGCAAAGGGAATCTGACATCTTGAACTCGGGAAAGACTAGAAAATATTGTCTGAACTAGCTTTGGTTAAAGGTTAATGATTTACTGCAGTGGAAAAATGGGGTGGTGAATCCATTTTACTCTTTAGTTCAAATATCAGAGCCACTAGGGCCCTAAGTGCTGTGGATTTTAAAGAATGTTGCAGGATGACTGTAATGACCCCCTGCATTAGCCCTGGCTCCCATTTTCATTTCAGAGCAATGATTATTCTGCTCTACATATCCCAAGATAGAAGGTGATGACAGGCTAAAACCTCACTAACTGTATTCAGGAACAAGAGAGAATGAAGCAGGAACCTAATCGAAGTATATAAAATCTTAAATGGCACAAATAAGGTCAGCCTAGTTACTTTTTTTCCATCTCAGCACATTTGATAGAACAAGGGACCATAAATGATAGCTAAGTGAAAGGCAGCCAGTGCCGAGTGCCCAGAAACATATTTTCACACTGAGATTTACACTGCAGAGTCAATCGAAAGGGCAAAATCGGGCACAGCTCTTCGTGTAAAAACATTGAGCCACGTTCGTCCTGGGCGAAGGCAGTGAAGACAAATCTGCCACCTCGGGCAGCCATCTGTCCTGGGCGCTTTCACACTTACCGGCACCTCCAGGGGAAGAGAGGGGTGCTCCTGCTCTGCCAGCCCAGCCCAAATCAGTCCCTTCCAGAGGTGTGATGCAGTGTTTCAAAGTTAAGGCAACCTGTAGGTGATGGTCCTGTCTCTGAAGGAACAAGATCCACCATTAATAATGTCTCTAGGTACAAACTGGTAGAAGTCAGTTGTGTATAACCTGTGGCCATGATATGGGGGAAAACTTAGGAAACAATATTTAAGTAACTTTTGAGTAGAGCTAATTTGAAGGTAAATACTGAATTTCTCATTGCCATCCATCTGTGCTCTTTGAACATAAGAGACAGAAGGGAAAGAAAAGGTTTCTGTGTACAGAAATCTTTCCAAGCCCAAGAGTGGCACCGCATTAGGAGCACAGTAGAAATTTTTAAAGGTTTGTTGATGGTCATTTTAAGGAACACAATGTGTTAATGACGCTGGGCATTCAGGATAAAGATCCTAGTTCGCTCTGTATCAGTCATGACATCCACCAGCGTGTATGAGTTCTTCTTTATGCGCTACTCTGCTTCCTTACGGTTGGAGTGTTAATGGGAAAATGTACCCTTGGCAGAAAATGTACCAGTAGCAGAAAAAATAGTAAATGGTTACAGGCGTAATGTACTGTCCCTTCCCCACAGGTGGTGCTACCAAAGGTTAGCACTGAGTTGTAGCTTCATCCTTTTAGAGGGTGCACCTCCTGGAGGAGGAGGTGCCTGGCATCACATAAAATTGGGCTCCAGAGTTACACTTCGCAGGGCATTTACAGTGGGGAAACACTCAGATCACAGCAGTAACTCAGCAGAGTATTTTTTTAATGTCTGATTCTTTCAGATTGGAGTTAGAAATAAATTAGTATCTTTGATAGCTGTGAAACTTTAAATGTTTTGCTCTGCGTTGTCATTGATACAACACTGAAATACAGGAGTGTGAACAAGGAAAACAATATTTGGTTATTGCTGGTGAATGTGAAAAAAGAGCATAGTCCAATGAAGCTGTGGTGAGCACTGCCTAGTTTGGTAAGAACTAGTTTAATTCCCACTTCATTTTGTTGGGGCAAAAAAGGTTCCGCTGTACCTGAAGGACTGGGGAAAGAGTATTTCTGAAGTACCATCAGAGTATATAGGAAAACTTGGCTAAATGGGCCACACAGCCAGACTGAAAACTGAGTACAGCTTTCAGGCTGAAAGTAAAGCTGTATTTTCAAGAGAACAAAGTATCGCTGCACTAGAAACACATCCCCTTCTTTTTGGAGAGAGATACTGGGTTTTGCTTCAGTGTATTCCTCTTGTCTGTAGTATTATTGTGGTATATCAAAATTAAGAGCCATATTACAGCAACTGCCTGCAGCAGTGTCATTGCCTTTTGCGATTGATTCAGAGGAAGCTTCTTGAAGAAACAATGAATGACAGGATGGTAAACACTGAGTCTTATTTACTCTAGCACTTACCCTGCTTTTACTAGCAATGGAGCCATACTGGTATGAGCACAGCATGGATGCTCTTTTTTTAGTGTAGGCAAGCCTGTACTGTGTTTTCTGTAAGCAGATTTCGCAGAACAGATCTGTGTTGAACTCATGGGTGCATGCTGGCTATTCCTCCTTCAATGCAGCCTTCTCTTTTTTTACAACAGCAGCAAGGTCAGCAGAGAGGGGCATCAGATATCTCCTTCACCATTGATGCAAACAAGCAACAAAGGCAGCTGATTGCAGAGCTTGAAAATAAAAACCGGTAAGCATCCACAAAGTACCCAGTTTTGTTCCATCCTATATATCATGTATGTTTGTTTGTTTCTTAACATTTTTTGCCACCTACTTCTGTGCAATGTGCTTATACATGCACATACACCTCCCCCTACAAAAAGCACAGGGCACAAAAAGGTCCACAGAATGACAAAGGCTTTGAAATCCTTAGCCACCCTGTGTTTTAGTGAGTGTACTGTTCAGTGACATGATATAGTCATTGACACTTTACTGTTTGCAGCGGCTGTTTGTTAAGAGTTAAAAAAAAAGCCTGTCCTGTTTCAAAACCAGATTAACTTTGAGCTGGAACCTCTACAGCTCTATAATATGAAATGATAAAAGGATCAGTCACACTGGAAATGTTATGCTCCCCTGCTTTTATTTGTGAAAAAGATGATTAAAGCTTTCCAGAACACAGGCTGCCTGGGAAAGGCTTGCAGAAAGGTTAGCAGCAAGTTAGGCTGCTGATCAAGTGAGACACTGGGTACGGATGTGACCGAGGCTGAGGGTGTGTGTCCAGGAGAAATAGGCCAGCCGGCTCCGATAAGAAGCGATGCCCGTTTGTTAGCGGCAGAGTATCTGGGCCTGGGTATCAGACTGCCTGATGCCATGAAATGTATGGCACCAGAGCTCTGCTTTTACTGCCGGACTGTAAAATAAAGGCCAGCCCAGACCAGATGGTTTCCTATTCCAAACTCTGCACTCCCTTCTGTCACCGTGTAATGAGCCACCAGCTCCAGTCTCGATTTGTCTTTCATAGTTCGAGGCTGCCTCCAGACCGGCTGCTATCCAGCACATTGTGAAGAAGAGACAAAATTCACAAAGTTTTCAACCTTCTGCTGCGAAGCTTTGTATTAGCCATTTGACAGCGCTCCAGGGCTGGCCAGCCAGTCATAACAAGTCCTATTAAAGTGATTCTCCATGAATTGTTGACTGCTCTCACATCTCTGCTTACACTAAAAGTATTTTTTAAGTGCTAAATAGTTTCTCTGATACTCAAGAAGGGCCAGATAGGTTATTTTAATTTTTAAGTTCATGTGGTGCTTGAAATGTTCATGGGGAAGAATTAAGAGGGAGCAATTTAATTCAGCATAGAGCTGTTTCATGTCTACCTCTGATTTTTGGGGATCTTGGAGAAATATTTCCCTTTAGGGTGAAATCGTAAAAGTTTATTTTAAAAGTATCCAGAGCCCTCTCCCATTGCTGAGGGCTTCTTCTGTTGGTCAGAGCCCAGTCATTGTATCTACGTTGACGAAGAGCTACGTACAACCACATTTTTTCTCCTCTTGCGATG
Source organism: Cariama cristata (assembly GCF_000690535.1). NCBI lineage: Eukaryota > Metazoa > Chordata > Aves > Cariamiformes > Cariamidae > Cariama > Cariama cristata. Next base: position 57,967 of record NW_009625925.1, on the reverse strand, counting down.
TCCAGTGAGCTGGTTTTGTGGAAAATCACTGACTTGTAGTCTTCTGCTTATTCTCCTCCCCAAGAGAAATTCTACAAGAGATCCAGAGGCTGCGACTTGAACATGAGCAAGCGTCTCAGCCCACACCAGAGAAGGCACAACAAAATCCCACTCTCCTTGCAGAGCTCCGGCTCCTCAGGTAAGTCCACAGCGGTAAAACCTCCAGCCATGCCTGGGACCAGCCAGTCATTCTCAGTAAGAGAAGAAATAAGAGGTAAACCTGGCTTATGGTTTGGGGGACTTTTTATGAAGGTAAATAACACAATGTGTATTTTGTTCTCCATTTTCAGTGCAGGCTGTAGTCCTAGAAGTAATTAAGCTTATACTTTAGACAGCGTGCATGAGGAATCTCACGTATTACTCATCTACATTAAATTAAGCATGTGCATTAGTGTTTGCAGAGTTAGGCCCTTAGGTCATTTGGAATAGGTCCCCACAGCCCTGTCCAAATGCCATTAATTACATGGGGGAAAATGTCGTTCTGTCGGAACAAATGCTTCTGCAGAGAATTCTCATTTATGCGAAAGTAAATACAGAGCTACGTGAAAACGCAGCCAGAATTAGATGTTAATTTTTTGAAATTTCCCCCATGTGTTGAACTCTAAGGCGAGGTCAGTTCTCTTCATGGTGCAAGACCAGGCTGCGGAATGATCCTCCTTGTCAGGTAGGAAGGGAGGAGTAACGTCATCTGCAGCAGCTGAAGATTTAGAGGATCGTTTCTCCAGTTATCCCACCAAGCTAAAAACATTGATATGGATGTGTCTGCATGTTAATTAGGATACTCTACATGGATTTACTAATTGCCATGTATATCACACTGAAGAAGTGCAATTGTCATTGGCCCAGATCCATAGGCTTCCTGCAAGTCCTGAAGTTCATGTTGTGAAAGCCAGACAGAGAATCCAATAAGTGCTATTCAAAACACTTTGTTTGAATAGAGAATAGAGTGTAAACACTTTCTTTCTAGTGAAACAATGCTATATTAAATTTTATCCCCCACCCCCATAGAGCAGTTCCCTCATGAGAAGACGAAAGAACATTTTTGGCCACTTAGCCACTCCTCACACAGGCAATATTTTAGTGGTCTGATTCATAACCAAAGGAAATTACTGTAAGAAATTGTGCTAAATTTTTTCTTTGTAAATACCACATAGTTTTATTATTGAGTTTTCCACACTAAAATGTTTTTCTGTTTTACAAATAATTACATTTGCTTTCCAATCTGAAGACAAATTAGCTTCTTCATTTATGTGAGTAATTTTAGTATGTAATTACTTCTAGATATCTACAGGCAAGTGACGTTCTGTGAGACATATAAAACTGACTGTGATGAAAATGAGTACACTGCATAAAATATACCGATAATGTAACTCCTGTGTATCTAGCCTAAAGTCTGTTTTAAGCAGTTTTAGAAGATTAGCTTTCTGTGTAGTTGCCAAATAAAATTCATTATCCTTAAAAAAAAAAATCAAACAATTGTGCAGTGTTAGCAGTCTGACTACTTAATTTTTCCCGCTTTTCAATTTTGCTACACATATTAAAAGCATAATATCCTTATTTGAATTTCCTGACATGGGATGTCCCTGGGGCAGTGATGCTGAGCTCCTCAATTATGGTATCTTTTCTGATTTAATATGCAGTCTCAGAGTCAGAAAGTAACTTCTAATCTGTGGGTCTGTACTGCTTTGCATACCTTCTAAAATGTTCACTATTTGAAAGGCAAAAGATTGGCTTTTGATTTATTGTGGAATTTCGACACCACCTCAGATTCCTAGACACTTAAGATGTCATGAGGCTGTTCTTATCGTGTGTGAAAAATAGCAGGACTCAGAGCAGCAGCACTGATTTATGTCTGTTGCCCCACAGATTTTTGGGGCTTCAAGCAATTAGGGCAGTAGGGTAATTTAGCTTACAGAATATTAAGAAATGCTGGAATCTGTAAATTATGTTGCGGGTACCTCTCCCAGCATCTTTTGCTAGCTGCTGTAGTGTTGCAGACTCGCTGAAATGAGGTTCTGAACACAGCATTCCTTCACATTACCAGTGCTGTCCTGGAGACAGGTTGGGAAGAACATTGCTTCCAAGAATTTGCTCTGGACTACAACAGGAGAAAAAAGTCAGAGGAGCGGTCTGTACATTGCACGCTGCTTAGATCCTCTCTCCCCATAGAATTAATCTAAAACCCAGCAGAGGTCTGTGCTAGGACCTGCCACTTTGAATTACATGAGTTGGGTATCTTATTTTTATTAGCCGTTTCTTAAACTCAGTTGCCTTTGTACAGTTCATAGCATTTCCAACTATTACATGCCTGGAAAAGAAAAGCCAAAACAGGCAATTTGTAGCAGAAAATAGATTAATCCTCCAGAAGGGTAAATACAACCTGGCAGTATTACTACGTGATCCTATTATATAGATGAGAGAGAGCACACATGAGCAATCCTGTAGAAATCGGTGTTGCTTATATCAGTAACTGCTCACTTACAGAGAAGACACAAAATCAGGGTTTCAAATTTCCCTAAATATAGGAAAGGTACTTAGTCTTCTTGGCTCTGGTGCTTTTCCATTTAGGATTAAATTGTCATATTTTGTAGGTAGTACAAGGCTAACCACAGTAGTTTTATGTTACTTGCAACACAGTAGTGTGTAAAATATACCTAATACGTATATTTTTCAACAGTAATGTTGTTAATTACATCATAGCTTCTAGGAGGCAACAATTTTCTTCTGTATTTATGTAGGGACCTCTCACACAACTTAGTGATTGAAGGTGTGCAAGTGCCGAACCCCCGTCCTGTGCAGTGGAGCTGTGCAGAATCAAAGCTGTTCCCATTTCTGTGGGCACAAACCGGCTGTCACACGTGGGGTGGCTCGGTATTCACACTGTCACAGGACCAGCACTGGACTCCCAGTCCAAAGAGTTATTTTCAAATAGTTATATATCCACTATGTGGTAGTCTTACCCTTGCTTTCAGAAAAAAATAGAAACAAAAGCAGATTGCTATGGTTTTCTGGCTGAATTTCTGAACTCTCATAGCTTCTCCTGTATCTTGCTCCATTCGGTGCCCCTGCTGTAATTTCCTGTCCTTCAGGGCACGGCTTGAACTTCTCCTGACAGCTAGTGAGGTTATTGACTAGAGGGATCCAAAGGCAAAAATTGCCAGGCATTCCCACAAGGACTATAACACAAATTTGTCTGAACCTCATTTGTTTTTTGGAGAAGGGTCTGTGTCACTGTCTGTCTTTTCTAATCACTATATTCAGTCCCATGAATATTCTCAGTATGAGGGAACTCCCTAGCTTTCAAGTAGCCCTGTTTCTAAGCACTATGCTGAATTCACAGCCTGCTTGCTTTCCTGCGGTCTATAGGCATATACCTCATAGTCAGGCTGGGAAAACGATGTAGTTAAAAGCTGCTGACGCTGTGAGGGGTAAGCTCTGATCAGATCTGCTTGTTTCTCAGACAGCGGAAAGATGAACTGGAACAGAGGATGTCTGCTCTCCAGGAAAGCCGGAGGGAGCTTATGGTTCAGCTAGAAGGCCTCATGAAACTGCTGAAGGTAAGGAGCTCCACCTGAGACTACCAAGGAGAACAGGCAGAGTGAAGCAAAAGAGGAGAGGGAGGAGATGTGACCACAGAATTCTGCAGAACTTGACTATTTCCACCCATAAAATACAGCTTTGTTTCCTGCCCTTTCTATTTTTTACCTTGGTCTTTCAATTCAGGGGTTTCAAATGATGCTCAGATGATGATGTTCCTGTAGTAACACTGCATCATCATTGACACGTACTGCTAAGTGGATGAACATCTGAGACAGGCTCTGAACTATTGAAGAATTAATACAATCCTTTAAATAATACTGCAGCATGATGCAATACAGTCCTGTTCTGCTCTTTTGTAGAAGGATTTGTCCACATCTCTGGATTTCAGGCTAGCAGTCTCTGGATTGGCCATTCGACAGTGTTCAAGCACAAAATATTTTGTGGTCCAGTTTCAGGTGGTTTTAGAGTTTTCCCTAAAAAGGAGTTAACTCTTAACTTTGAGGAAAAACAACTCAGCACTGTACACTGTTACCTACTCCTAGCTGTTACTCCTACTGTTACTAGCTGACAGTAGAGAATTGCTTTTACTAGTTCCTTTAACTTTGCCCATTCAGTTGCTAGTTCTGTCAGATGTGCCTTTTGACAACCACATCTAAGTCTCTGATTTTAGAGATGCTTCCCTAACACTTGGTCATTTTCATAAATACAGAAACAAGCCCTTGTTAAACAGATGAAACATACCTCAACAGAGGATCTCAGTTAAAATGCGCATGCTTTTTGATATCTTCATTTTTTAAGACAGACTAGGGTGAGATGGAGAATGTGTCTTTATTTGCAGAGTCCACTCCTATTTTACCTGCTGTGCCTCAGGACAGATGATGCCAGAAATTCACATTGGAGTAAAGTGCTCTGAATAGCATAAGAGCCTGTTTTGTTGTTGGCCATGCCAGATAAAATGAGTGCATGGAAATTCAGCGCAACTTGCGTTAAATATGGCTCTTGATAGAAGCAGAAAGAATTTCACTGAGATCCATTTAGCAATATGTGTCTGCATCAAGGGATGAGTTTGACCCCTTATGTCGTTTGCATCTCCTCAGGCACAGGCTCCTGCAACCGCAGTGTAGGAACTGGTGGCACCTGAGCAGCAGAGCCTGGCGAGTAGCCAGCAGATTTTTGGGAGCTGGAAGTAGACAGGATACTTTTTGCTCTCCCTATGAAATGCTGCAGTGCTACAACTAGCAGTCAGGGCTGCTTGTTATCATTGCACTGCCTGGACAAAGAGAATTTGGGGTAGGAAATGATAGCAGGTTTCTGCATGCTTTGCACTGTTCTGGTGTTTCAAAGTGTGCGGAGGTGGGACCATAACCTGGTCACTTATCTCCAGCTATCTCAACTGTACCTTTAACCCTGTACTCCAAATTTGGCTTTGTTTTCTGTTCTTCACTTACATCCTGGCTAATCTCATATGCTGATCCTCTTTCTCTTTAGGAAGAAGAATTGAAACAGGTAGTAAGTTACCGCCTTATTGGAGGCCTCACTAACTCCTAAATGTGATTGTGTTCCTGTGATTTCTCTTACTTCCTTTGCTTGAAATGTGTGTGTGTTCTTTTGACCAAAATTAATATTTTGCAATTCTTTCACATTATTTTCAAGTGTGTTGGAGCAATTTTCACAATTAAAAATCTTAGCCCTCTAAATAAGAACACGTAAGATGTGGAAACCACCACCCAAATATAGTGATCGACCAAGAATATGAATTAAAGAACACTTCTACCATAGATAACATTTTGAAAATGTAATGAGAATTTTGGAACTTTAAGAAAAACATAACTGAGTTTAAAATTAGACCATGGCAATGAGTTGGAAATCCCACTTTGTCCAGAAAAAGTAAGGCCACTGTGTGCACGTCTTTTAAAGTTGGCACTGATGCTAACAGTCCCGTGAGTCTTCAGGAAAACAATGTAGTTTTGAAGTGGCTTCTGCAACCTAGAGCAAAAAGGGCAGGTATTTATATTACTAATGGTAAATTTTAGAAGATTTAATTGTTTTGGAGTTTTTTTTAGTATTGGAATGGATCTTGGAAAGATACTAGGCTAAAAAAAAAAGCACTTTTCAGAGAGCAGTCCGATAAAACTGTTTCATTTTATCAAAACACGCTTCCTCTTGCTTTCATCAGCAGTGTAGTCACAAGTCTGATGTGTTCTGCCTGTGGTAGAGCATACAGAGTTTGTAGGTAATGCTCACCTTCATATAACTAACATTTTGGCTAATTTTTGTAGGCTGTCAATCTGTTGCACACACAAAAATAAATCTGACCAAACATCACATGTCTTTTTTGATTCTGCAGTATTAAAAAATCTTTCATTCACAAAAGAGAAGTTCCCAACGTGACGAGAGTTTCCCTATCATATAAAATGTTCACTGGACAGTATAAGTGAAAGCACATTTTCAGGCTGTTATGAGATACGATTTTTTTCCTTCCGAGAGTAATAGCCTCGCTGAACACCGGGTGATGACGCTAAGGAATTACTCTCACGATTTCCATTAAATGATCCCCATTATGCTATGCCATTTCATGATCTGTTGAGAGAAACAGGATTAAATTAATTTCTGGAGGAATTCAATTGGAATGAGCAGCCTGGCAATTCATCTAATGCTTATGAACTTTCTATTTCTCCGCTGCCCTTCCTTGAGAAAGGCTAATGAGTTCTTCGCGTCCGTGCGGTTTGATGAGGCGGTGAGGCAGGCTTTCCCGTTCTGTCCTCCCGGTTCTGTTCCGGCAGAGGGAGCAATGGGCTAAAGCTCCTCTAAAGCCAGTGTTCATTTCAAGCATGTTGTCCTCAGCATGGGTGACACTTCATAGTGGGAAAATCTTTTCCTGTCTAGCAAGAGTTAACTTAAAATATCCCTAGCAGGCTGACTAGGGATGGTGAATTAAATAAAATACGTGGAAGTTTTCCTAAAAGGCACGAGGACATTGATAGCTGCGACCAGGTACAACATAAAAGCTAAAGCCATCCGTATATCCATGGTGGCTGTGGGAGCTCCACTTTCAGTGTGTTTTAGTCCTCAGGTGGTGGGGCTGCGAGGTTTGGGAGCAATTCGGTGCTCACTTTCTCTGCTAGATACCAAGTAGATACCAAGCAGTCACTACTGATTACCATAGCAGGTTTCAGGCCCTTAGCTCTAGTCTGTGAAAGCCACGTTTCTCCTGATAACCGCTAAGCAGGAATCCAGTCCGAATAGCACTCCATTCCCACAGACTTGGGCTGAGGTGGATCTAGACAAGTAAAATATAATTAAAGCGTTCACCTCTCTGAAATCAGACATTCCCTAATATCCTCCTATTTCAACTTGCTGTTCCTTGATTCTGTCTGATACTGCCCAAATAGTATAAAAAGAGAGGAGTTTTTTACTGGACAGGGGACTCCCAATGTTTCGTCTCCCTGTGCTTCCCGGTTTGTTCCAACACTGATGAAAGCTGCAGATAGGAGAGCACTGTTTATCATAAACACAAGATCTCAGTCATAGCCGCAAAGCAGACACGAGGGTAAGCGCTGGTGTGCAGCAGCTTTTACATTTCTCTTGTGGGAAAATTCCAGCAAAGAAGTACTGGCAGACCTTTGTTATTTTTAGTAAATAAAATGCCTGTTCTGAACTTCATTCCTCAAATGTGACTTGACTATAGGAAGCAAGTTTTGTCTTTTTTTTTCTCATCTTCTCTGAAAGTTCCCACTGTTGTTGATGCTCCCCAGAACCGAGACCAAAGGCAAAGGGGAGCTGAGGAAAAAGGGCAAGCGAAAGAGGGAGCTGGGAACCAGGAATTCTTTCACAAATTTGTTACCCAGAGGATGAAATGTGCCCCGTCAGGGCATGAGAGGAGATAGCTGAGGATCACAGAGCCCCTGCCTGATGGGCAGGGGGTGTGACCTCCGAGGACCTTGGAGCATCTCCAGGTTGCTCTGTGCCCTGCCTCTGGAGGACTAGAGGTCTGCATTTCTGCTGGAGCTGGTACAGACGATTCCAGAAACAGGAGAGCATCTGGCCTTTATATATTCGACTTCACTTTCATCCATCATTTAAATGTTCTAAAACCGATCATTAAAAGAAATTATAAGTATTAAATCCTTCGTTCTCCCATCAGTAATGTGCTTATTCCTCATAAACCTAATTTGCCCTTGATGTGTCTCTGGTGATAATGTCTTTTAGAAAGGGGTGATAGGAGAGAAGAACAAGTAGCTTAGTATTCTGATATATTATTTATGGTCCAGGGCAGGAATTTATAAAAAGCTCAAGGGCAGTGCTGCACTCCTCCTGTGATGGGCTGCTATTGTCTTTTTTAGAATGTATTTGCCAAACCGTTTCAGGGCTGCTGTGGCAGCCACTGGAGGAGTCAAAATAAATGCCATGGGAAGAGTTAAGAAATGCTCTTGAATTCTCAAAATAAAGCCCGAGTGAGGGAAACCCCAGCCCTCAGGTTACTTTTCACTGGTAAACAACCAGGGGCACGTGTTTGCAGTTCCCCTTTAGTAGCACTCAAGCCACCTCCATCCTTGGCACCTACCAAGCACAGGTTTTCGGTCAAAAGCCGGGTGCAGTTTGGTGTGGGCTCCAGCATTTGGTTTTGTTTGCGTGGGTACAAGTTCCCAGGAGTTTTGAAACAGTGGATGAAAAGGGCACTGTGTCTCTTGGTATCACTCACCCAGCTGCATTTGTAAAAGTGACAGTTTTGTAAAGTCTGCTTGAATTTCAGCTACATGATACTAACCGTGAGGTGCTAACAGCATGACATTTTATATGACTGGTGTTAAAACATTTTCACTTCCAGCAGTGAACCCATAGCAGGAATTTATATTGCCCTGTCCCCGCAGTGTTTTGGGAGTGCCCGAGTATATCCTGGAGAGTGAACAATTTAGTAGTGTATGATTTAATAACAGCTTAAAATAGTTCTCTAGCTCCGAATAAAAAGCAGAAAGCTCTATTATTTATTGCGAGTGTCAGACTTTATGTGACTGAGAGGTTGCATGTACCATGAACTTCTGCTGCAGGGAGGCGGAGGGCCGGGCTGCGATCAGCTCTCACGGCAGCGCTCCGATGAAAGGGGCTGTTTCAGTCCCTTGCCCAGGCTGAAAGCCACGTCGGTGCCAGGATCTTTCCCCTTCTCACAGCCTGAGTGGGTTATGTTTTATCAGACATGCATGCGAACTGGGGGAGTGAGAGAGGGAAGAGGGCAGAGAGAAGGTCTATGCTTTGGTGTTTATGAACTTGGAGGTTTTTTTAATTTAGCTGCCTGACATTTTCCCATGCTTAAAGGAAGTCAGATCTTGACTCATATTTTCCTACTTACTATTTTTCTACACGGAAGCGTTGCTGTCCGCAAACTGACTTCAGTGTATTTCTTTTAGCAAAATTCACATTACCCAGCTGATCTACAAACAGCACGGTGACTTTAAGCTGAGGGACAGGTGACAAGGACAGCAGGCGAGGGCTCTTGCAAAGACCCGTTTAACCCTTTGTGATTGTTTTGCAGACCCAAGGAGCAGGCTCCCCACGTTCCTCACCCAGCCACACTATCAGTCGGCCGATTCCAATGCCCATCAGGTCTGCCTCGGCCTGTTCCACCCCAACCCACGCACCTCAGGACTCTCTGACCGGGGTGGGAGGAGATGTGCAGGAAGCCTTTGCACAAAGTAAGTCTCTTTAATAGCTTGCCTGAAGTACTCAGAGGCTGTTCGAAGAATCATTCTTTCTTGCGGTTAGTGACGAAACAACCTTGAGCTTCTGAGTTGCCTGTAATGAAACAAAACCAAAAAAAAATAAATCTGCAACAAGTGTATATTGGCATTAAAAATGAACTTTATCAGCCGTCAGGCTTCACTGTCAAAGCAAGCAGGTAAGCAGAAACTAGACAAAGATGGCACTTAATGCGTTTTGTGGTAAGAGGGAATTTTGGTGCAGGATGGTCAGACCAATTGTCAGTGGTCTGCTAACCAGAAGAAGAATTGCTGTTGACCTCAGCAAGGCATTGTCTGTGTGTTTGGTTTTAAATAAAGACTTTGCTAGGAATAGATGATACATTCATAGAATTAGTTCAGGTGGAAAGGGCTTTTATAAGTCACTATGTCCTCCTGCTCCAAGAAAGAGGACTTCAAAGTGAGGGCAGACCATTCCGGACCTTAACCACTGGAGTTCTGGATGGCTCCTGGCATGCGTTTTCCACAGCCTGTGTTCCAGTGTTTGACCATGCTTACTGTGTAAATTTTTTGTACTTGTATCTGATTATAACATCCCTTGATGCAACTTGTGACTGTTGTCCCTTGTCCTTTTGCTTTGGGCCTCTGAGAAGGGTCCAGCTGGACCAGACAGGAATCGAGTCTGGAAGTCTCGATGAACCCTTCCGTTGCATTTCCAGAAAACTGCTGTAGGCTGCACCATGTTTCTCACTCCTCTTTCCACTTTTTTGTCAAGTAACAATAAATTTTAAACTGTTTTGAATTTCTAAGGTCACAGATTAAATTATTATATTGAATACTAAAGAAAGTAGATAGTCTGTGTGATCTAAATGAAGAAATATTCCTTCTTTTTCTAATCTGCTTTCTCCTAAAATATTTACATCACTGCAGTTATTTTATTTGAATAATTTTTTCCCTGTTTCCCTAGTACAAATCAAATGTAAGTGGAGCTCTGTAGTTCCTCTGCTACAGTGGAAGGGTATGTGTTCCCAGGAGCCCAGTTCAACCTTCTCATGCACCTTTCCCCTTGACCTTCACGGCAATTGTGTCTGTGTGGATCTTACGCCAAGTTTGAATCTATAATGCAATCAAGAACTTTCTACTAAAGTGCTAGTCGATTCATGTATTGAACATGTTTTACCAAGGCATAATTCCTAGTCCCGACATAACAGGTTGCTGGATATCTCATTTTCTGTGGCAAAAGAAACAGGCAAGATGTATTTTTCTTGTTTCTGCTCTGAAAAAAATCAAGACAGGCAAAAATACGGACCACTAACCCCCATGCTGTTATAGGACAGTTTCTTCCAGAGCTAAGAGTAAGAGAAAAAATGTAGTGGCCACAATAAAATACCCATAAATAATATTAAGGCTGCCTCAGACAAATGCTTTTTAAGTATATAAATATGTTCTGTTCAAGAGAAAAAGCAATATAAAAAGGTAAGCGGTCACATTTAAAAACTGCTGCATTTGATAAATATCTAGCTTTATGTCATTATTTACCATATTCTCTAGATGGGAAGGTCAAACCCAAAGAACTTGAAGCCAGCCGTTCTGTCACATCTTGATATACGACTTGGGGGCGGGGGGGGCTGAGGTTTTATGGCTCCCTTTTCTTTTAAACAATTTTTTTTTATAATGAATAAGGCAGACAAGCCATGGTTAAAGCCTTGTTTCTCTTGGGGGGTTTTTTGCCTTCGTAGTGTTTGCAATAGTTCAGAGATACAAATTGAGAAGACTTTAGCAAGGGAATGGCTGTCTGAGTGTATGTGTGTAAGAGAGAGATTAACTAATTTACATTCTAGGAACCATTTGCTAATGGATATATTAGGAAAAAAAATCTCTTTAGGATTTTGGGAATTTTTTTAAATGTATTGTTCTACATTCAGCCAGCTTTAAAGAATCTTCAGCAGTCGAGTCCTGCTAGTTCCTGTGAATGATCCAGTCTGGAAGATTAGAGATTCTGTGGGATATATTGATTATTCAGCTACAATAGGAGCTAAGTTTGGGATTTGGGGGAGTTAAGCATGCGTTACCCACAGCCTGCTCCTAGGGCAGGAGCATTTCATGCAACT
>NW_009625925.1:32710-46495 GCF_000690535.1 Cariama cristata | reverse complement strand
AAAGCAGCCTGGGGCTGTTTAGAGAGGCAGTAGTGCTTCCTTTATTTAAAAAAGAGAGAGAGAGAGAGAAAGTAAATTATGGAATATACAAGAAAGTCCTTGAGCTACAGGGGAGGCTGAGGGGGAGCAGAGAAGAAAAATCCATATCAGTCTTGATGAGGTCAAGTATGTTTCTTCAACATTTGCCATAATTATCTGGGAAATACCTGGCAATAATGGTGTCATTAAACAGAGCTGTGGGAACTTAGAGAAAACACTTCATTTCTTCCCTCCTCCCCCACAGACATTGCAAATGAGTTCACGCTGGATTTAATCTTCCAGGCCTGGTCTGCTGGTGTCACCACACAAATGCAAGCTTGATGGCAATGAATAATCTCCACATATCTGGCATTGTGATTAAATGAAGCATGAGGGTAGGCTTCTGCTCTTGCATACAGCAGAAGTAAATGAGGCCATTCTGCAGAGAACTCTTCTGCACGCGTCCCTCGTAAGGACTTTGATACCCTGAATTATCACAATGCCAGCTTTCAACAGGGTTAAAACAGCTTTCGACAGGAAAACATATGTCTTGTGAAGAATAGTAACACTGCGCTTTGTCTGTCTTTTGCTTCAGGTGCAAGACGAAACTTAAGAAATGATTTGCTGGTGGCAGCAGATTCAATCACCAACACCATGTCTTCTTTGGTAAAAGAACTCAATTCTGGTGAGTGAGGCTAACGAGCGTGGATAGTCACCCCATTGACATTTCACATGTATTTGAAAAAATGGGAGGTAGGAAAATATAAACCGACAAACAAGCAGCGTAATGTGTCTTCAAAGCTTTTTATGCTTTTAGAAAAAAAATCTGTAAATTACAGCTTCAGGAGTATAGCAGTTCTGAAAGCCATGGATGTAGAGGTGCAGCTGGATAAAGTGAAAACTTTGAGAAGTGTATTTGTGATTCCGTATGCAGTGGAATTTCACTCTTTAGAAATTTCATTCAGTATAGAATATATAGGACCTGTTGTAAAATGCTGTCTGTGGTACTCTCTTAAAAATATCCTACCTAATAACAGAGATAAGCAAAAGCTTCACTATTCTGTCCCACCACTAGAAGAAAACTGTTAGCTCTGCAGACATATATAGAATAATATACTGTTATATGTGTATGTAGAATAATATACTTGCTATGTGGAGGTGGCATTTGAAGTTGGAAAGGCAGAGAAAGGCTTAGAGGAGCAGGCAAGTGTACTTACTCTTGTGAAAGTTAAATGGAACCATGTGTCACCTTTTGCTTCACAGAAGTGGGCAGCGAGACAGAAAGCAATGTGGATTCTGAATTTGGACGGACTCATTTTGATGACCTTGTTCCGTCCCCAACATCTGAGAAGGCTTTCCTCGCGCAGATCCATGCCCGGAAGCCAGGGTACATCCACAGCGCCGCTGCCACCGGCTCCATCCGCAGTGACATGTGGGCACCTACTCCATTTGCCTTCTTAATCTCATTCTTTTTCTGTTGAAAACAACACACGGCGTGTAATATTTTCCCTCCCTCTCTATTTGATTACCAAAATAAATGCCAAAATCCAAGCGAGGACAGCATCATGGTTAGATAATAGTGAGCTCTGTAAACAGTAAAGGCCAGAACATAGGATGCCCTCAGGAGTGAGCTGTCTCACATCCAGCCTGGATGGCTGTGGGACAGCTGTGCTCCCTAATATGCCTTGCAGTCCTATTCCCTGCTTATCCAGACTGAGGGACCTGTTGGAGCCCACTGGAAAAAGAGAAGTTTTTAAATGGAAAAGGGAGAATGGTTTTTATTGACCAACTCAATTGATCAACAAACCGGTTTATTTTTAGAACCTGAATATTCCTATCAAAGACAGTAGGCATCTTTCCGGTTCTTTTTAGTTCAACCTCTTTGTATCAAGTTATCAGGAACTTTTGTTACTCAATTCCATAGCGCTGTACCCCCAAAACACCTTCAGCAGAATATGCCCTTTGGTCTACTTCATCAATACCAGACCACTGGAGGGAGGAAATAGGAGAACTGTTTTCCACTGCCAGTGGAGCATGTGGTTGGACTGAAAGTATCCCGCTCTCCTCATAGCTTACAGTAAAGGCAAGTTTTATTGACTCTGAATGTCATTCATCTCAGGAGTCTATTTATTAATAATTGTCTTTAGGGTTACAGAAGATGGAGACCCCTATGTCAGAGCAGATGATGAAAATTATGAGAATGACTCTGTCCGCCAGCTGGAGAACGAACTGAAGATGGAGGAGTACCTGAAGCAGAAGCTGCAGGATGAGGCATACCAGGTGGGAGAAGGACACCAGCTGCCCATATATCTCCATAAATGAGAAACAATAATGCACCGTAGCTGCCCACTGCCCTTCTTAACCTGTCCTGGGCCCTGGGGCATGATAGCTTCTCAGTTACTAGTGCAGTCACATTCCAGAAACTGCTGTTGTTCTCTTCCACAGACACACATACATCTAGCCATGCATACCCAGGAAGACCCCACGGCCTGAGGCACACAACAGTAGTCCTTAGGGCAGCTTACCAGGGTATCGGGTGGGACAGAATTGCCCCTGAGCCTGTTCCCTGCCAGTGCACACCGAGTCACTTAGACCTCATTCCCCGCTGCCATAGAGGCTGGTTGGTGATGTCAAGCTGAGTTCTTGTTATATTTAGATTATTTTTTTTCTCCAGTAGCAAAAAAGGTCCATAATGGTTTCTCCAGTGTGAACTGAAGCTCAACTGCAGTCTGTGTGTTATTGTCATTGTCAGAATCTGGAAGGAGAGGAAAGGGTCTGAAATGAATTGTATCCCAGAGGACCAAGTATTCAACAAGCATCTAGTACAGAGAAGCCTGGGGATTTGTCATTAAACACCCCCTGAGGAAGTTTTCAAAGGGCTTTTGTTTAAGAGTCTGAGTAAAGCAAATTTGCCACGGGGAACTGGAATTCTGTAGATATGCTGTCCTGTCTGTGTAGCAGTCTCAACTTCTACCTGGTGTAATGACTATCACTAGTTTTTAAGTTTTTCTGACTTGGACCATCCTAATATAAAATTCATTACTTCTTATAATGTTGGTAGTAATGTCAGTAGGAGGGCACACCAAGCTTGGTTATTTGGGAGCAGAGCTGAAGCAAGCAAAAATAACTATTTTCTTTTATGGTGATCAATGAAAATTTGGAACTCAGCACTACAGAATATAACAGAGACCAAAAGTATAAATGGGCTAAAAACAGGATTAAGCATGTACTGAGAGATCAGGGGTATGGAAATGAGGTTCAAAAGCACCTTCTGGGCAGGATTGCTTTAAACTGCTGATTGCTGGTAGCTAGCAAAATCTAGCCTTTTTTTCTGGTAGTTTTTCCCTAGTGTCCACTGCCAGTCACTTTGGAGACAAGAATCTGGGACTGACGGGCTCGTGAGCTAATGAAGAATGGCTGCTCTTTTGGTCTTCTTTTCTGTAAAGCTGCTAGGTTAAGTTAGTCTTGCAAAAGTTCATTGACTCATATTAAAATTGCAGGTAGTTTTGAGGTTGATGTGAGCGTGTTTTTTTGTTATTGTTTACTTAGGTCTGCTACATGCCCATGGTAGCCTGCCAAAAGTCATTTCATTGCAAAGATCTTTAAGGACGTGATACAGGAGCAGAATTGTTACAGACTATCTACTAAGGCAACAGTGGGTGACATGGGGGTTTTTGTCACAATTTTTTATCCAAGATAGGAAATGGCAAAAATGACAGCCGTTAAACTTCTGAGCAGGATGAGCAGCTACTGCTGATGTAATGGAAAATAATTGTCAGTTATAAAGAAGGAGTACCTCAACGGTGACAGCTGTCAAGCATCAAATGATAAATGTTATTATTGCTGGTAAAAATCCCATTTTCTCCAGAAAGAACAGTGGACCAGTTTGACTGTACTTTGATTACAGTATGGAAGTGCAATATATGGCAACAGTGTTACATGAGTTTCACAGGTTACAGCGGGATGTTGTACACACACAAAATAGAGTATGCGTGTGCACTGCAAAATAAGGGCATTCGTTGTGAGGTAGAATTTATCTATGTCACTCGGTAGAACTGGGTGTTACTCTTGCTGCAGTCAAAATAGAGTTTTTTCTACTGTCTTCCAACAACATTCCCAGAAGAAGGGGAGGAAAGCTTCTCCCTATTGATGTCAGAATAAAACTCCTTTTAAATTAGGTCAGCCAAGACTACACCCAGGTGAACTTTGTTCCCCATTGTTTTATACAATTTGTTTCCACTGGGAGGGGGGGAGACACAGAAGGAGATAAAGGCTTATTTCTTTTAAAAATGTATTCACTGAGGGAACAGAAAGTCCTCATTCTAAACAAGTTCTGTTTAATAGCATTTTTCCAAAAGAAATTTCATGATGTACTTTACTTTCATGATGTACTTTACTGTCCGTGAGATTGTCAGCTCCTATCAGGCAATGATTTGACAGTAGTGACTTGTAAGTAGAAACTATTTTTAGTTGATAACCGTGGACCCAAAGCACACAACGTGTGAAGTCCTTCCCAGTATAGCTGATGCCCTTCCAATTAGGGAATAGGTTTAAGGGAAGCAAGAAAAGGTATTAAGTTAGACGGGACTACTAGGATAATTAAGAGTTGGTTGGATAGTATCATGTCTTGATTCTGAGACATGTGCTTTGGCTTTTGCTCGTTCTCTGCACTCTGCAGTTAATTTGTGGTACTTTGCTATTCTATTCCTTCTTCTACTAGTATCACTGAGTAGTCTCTAAAGATAAAGACACAACTTTCTACTTGCAAAAACAAAGGGAAATTGGGAAATTTCTGTGTAGGGTATCCTATTGAACAGTGGCCAGGTCAACTTTTCTCATTTTGCATCAAACCATTGGAATTTATTACAGGCTATTTTATTATTTGTACTCACATGTACACTGCATTCATCTGGATAGCCAAAAAAAGCTGGTCGCTGTAGCTATCATAATGCAATTGTCAGCTGAAAAAATCTGTGAGGAGGAACTCCTACTAAGGTTACAGAATGGTAACCTCAGTAACAATATGGTAACCATTTTTATGTTATTAAATGTCTCACTTCGTGTAAAGCAGCACATTTAGAAAAACATGTAGATGTAGTGTAGCATGGAAGATGGTTGGTCAAAACCCACTCTTGTTATTTTGTGTCACCTTGTCTCCAAGCAAGATTTTCAAGCTAAACTCTAAATTAGTATTAAAGTATGAGCAGAAAACCCAAGATGCAAAAGGAAATCTGGGACAGGGAACCTCAAAGGAGGCTTCTTTCTCTCTCTTTTTTTTGAAGCATGTTGTAAATAACAAGTACCTGTACCAGAAAAAAACACATTTAGTGCACAAGTGTAAATGCTAACAATGCTCATCCTCCCCCATCTGCTACCAGTTGTGTTCTTGTTAGTCTTCTGCTGGATGTATTGTGTAAGACACTTTTCATTGGGCTAATTTTCTGGGTCCATAATTGCTCCCTTTATTTCTAGGCTTGTGCATGGCTTTCTTCAGAATAATACACTGCCTGGCTGCTCACTGGCTTAATTTGTCATCATCTTTTTTTCTATCCTTTGTTATCTACAGGTCAGTTTGCAAAGTTGAGTGCAATATCCTTCTCTCTCCTCTCAAGTAAGTATCATTATACTTTAGAAGACTATTTGGAATTAATCCTCATGTATTTTAGTTGTAATGCACCTTATGCTGCCTAAGTGTATGTGAAAATGCTGTTTCTTTCTTCTTTTAACCTGTGTTAGGATGCCTAGGATTCTCTAAATCATTTCTAAGTTTTTGAAATGCGGTCCTAGTCCCGAGGATTTTAAGCCACCACCCTTTTTATCTTCTTTTTTGTTGATGTTGTGGTTTAACCCCAGCCAGCAGCTCAGCCCCACCCAGCCGCTCACTCCCTACCCACCACGGGATGGGGCAGAGAATCAGAAGAGTAAAAATGAGAAAACTCATGAGGTGAGATAAAGACAGTTTAATAGGTAAAGCAAGAGCCACACACGCAAACAAAGCAAAACAAGGAATTCCCTCCCCACTTTCCATGGGCAGGTAGGTGTTCAGCCATCTCCAGGAAAGCAGGGCTCCATCACGCGGACGGTGACTTGGGAAGACAAACACCATTGCTCCGAACATCCCCCCCTTCCTTCTCCTTCCCCCAGCTTTATATACTGAGCATGACGCCATATGGTGTGGGATATCCCTTTGCTCAGTTGGGGTCAGCTGTCCCGGCTGTGTCCCCTCCCAACTCCTTGTGCCCCCCCAAGCCTCCTCACTGGTGGGGTGGGGTGAGAGGCAGAAAAGGCCTTGACTCTGTGTAAGCACCGATCAGAAACTCCCCTGTGTTATCAACACTGCTTTCAACACAAATCCAAAACACAGCCCCATACCAGCTACTGTGAAGAAAATTAATTCTACCCCAGCCAAAACCAGCACAGTTGTCCGTAAGAGTGAGAATGTGGGCTTTCCATCCCTGGGGATGATGACAAATGTATTAGCCAGTAGAGAGAAACCTTATCCAGAAGATAGGGAATCAGATTACATTTCAGGAGTCCTGAGGTCAATTCCTTACAATGCTTTAGTCTTCCTAGGATAACTGAAATAAATAATTTCTGGTGAGACCGGGACATCTACTCTAGTATGTGAAACAGGAGTTAGGCAAACATTAAAGCAATCAATCCACCAGCTGCTTAACCTTAGAGGTGTCCTCAGATGTCTTGTGGAAGTTTAAAATGCCTCAATCCAAAGTGCAGGGTACTCAGCTACTAGCTGGAGACTGGCAATTCAGAGATAAAGCAAGAAGGTCTATAAATTCCCTGCTGGTCTCTATTCGGGTTGTGTTTCTTATACGTGCCAACCTCACAGTTGTAGCACTGAGTTTAATGCCAAGTTCAGCAATTGTGTTTTCCTTCAGGAACACAGACAATGGCTATTTTTATGAAGTAGCCTGTTATTCTGAACATTTGCCCAGGAAATGGGAAACCATACATTTCCTTCTTGCCTCACCTGAAGCTGTGAACTCTGCATTTCTGACTTCCTAGGGGAGTGCAGTACCCTGCTGTGAAGATGGCAGTGAGACGGTGCTGTCCATCCTACTGTGACACTGAACCGTGGGGTGACGGGGCCAGAAAGGGAGGAGAAGTCAAAATAGGGGTCTGACTCTGGTCCGCAAACTGGGTTTCTTCCTCAAAGCCAGAACTAAAGACAATCGAAGGTCAACTATCAAATGGGGACTTCAGGTTGGAAGCAGGGTCATGTTCAGATAAGCAACACCAGTGAACTAGCTTGTGCCACCTTTAGCAGCAATTCCTGTTGATAGATTTTGTATGCCATGCTTTATGCTAGACCTCCTTATTTAATCTGGCAGAGGTTGCCCAGAGAAGCTGTAGATGCCCTCTCCCTGGAAGTGTTCAAGGCCAGGTTGGATGGGGCTTTGAGCAACCTGGTCTGGTGGGAGGTGTCCCTGCCCATGGCAGGGGGGTTGGAACTGGGTGGGCTTCCAACCAAACCATTCTGTGGTTCTATGATTTATATAGCAATTTGGATGGGCAAAATCTGACCCTGATTCAAGGGGTTTACAACTTCTGATGACAGTGGAGTTTGGATGTTAAAGTGTGGAAAGTGTGGACCTTGTGAAAGCAGCTGCCAGTTTTCAGTGTTAAAAGCTGATAGGTATTTCTGAAGTGTCTATCTTGCTGTCTCTGGCAGCTAAAGCAGAATAAATGGATGTGAAAAGCAAATAAATGGCAATACCCAGAGTACTATAAACACCAAATAAATGCTCATAAAAATTCTCCTAACGTTGCCCCTCAGGTTACATTCGTTTTCTCAGTAGCCTTGTTAAAAATATGAGCTGTGTAGAGTTTTCTAAACATTGACAGCCAGAAAAATAAGTTTTCTTACTCTGTTTTGTTGCAGTTGTCAGTTATAAATCAGGTCACATGAAAAGGAAAATAGATCTTTCAACAACAATATATGTGTGTATAACTATGTATATAGTGGAAACGTTATATATAACTGAATTTAGTTACAATTATGTAGAACTATGACTTTAAACAGTAGTAGCATTCAGACAAACCATTTGCAATATTAACTGGAAAAAAATCCTTTTCATTAGAATTATAAAGCTCAGGCAATCCCATTTCAGGTTTCCTTTTCTGTTAGGAAGCAGGGTTAACACAGTGATGTGGGGAAACGCACACTGCCGTGCAGCCTAGCTTTCTTGAAAATACGTATCCTGTCTCAAATTAGCAGAAGTCTGAGACTGAGCTACTATCTCGTCTCCTGGATGTGAAACCCTGTCAAAAAGAAATTTTGTAAAGCACTGTGCTCTGGTTAATTCCATAGTGAAACTCTTTTTGGCTCCCAGGGGAGCACTTCAGCCGGCACCAAAGACTGAAACATTCCCACCAGTTGTAAAAGCCTGGCCCTATAGAAATTAGCAATAAAAATCAATGAACTCAGCACTTCACCTATAGCCATGAGAGCAAACTCTGTATTATGGTACATTGTGATAAATACGTCTGCACATGATAAGTATGGCTTAGTCTTCTCAAGATTCACTCTCTTGTGAATGTGGAAGACTGTCATACCGTGTGTATTTTATTTGGTGCTAATATTTGGTAGCCTTGGAAAATGAAATCCCGAATAGATCATACCAGTCACAATGTCTGAAGTGCTTTTGCTGTTTACATTGGGTTCTTGCTTGAAGTTTAGCAATTGCATCAAGACTTTCTCTTCTAAGATAATATTATTCAATCAATGATGATACAAATACAGTGTTATATTGCCTAGATGGCCGTATGAGGTAGAAAGCCAACAGACTTTCTTATCTCACAGCAGTATTACATTTGTGCTATTTTTAAAAAGGTGGGAAAAATAGTATATTATAGCTTCTTATGAGTGATATTGCCACTGATGGCCAGCCACAGAATTTTTTTAATTTCCTCATTCATCAGTCATGGACAAGTGGTATTAATGTCATTTGATTAAGGCTTTTTGCGTTCTGTTTGCATTTGTATTTTTAAAAGTGCTACATACTATTCTCTAGAATTGATTTTGAAATAACATCTGGTATAACAAATTCACAAGAGAGCAAGTAGTTCCAGTAGTATGTAAAATACAGTTTAATCATGTTTTCAGTTTACTTTTTATGTTAAATGTACTTTAATATTTTGGATTATTCTTAATGGAGTAAGAGTGAATTTGAGCTTGTTTTCAGCAGGCTCTAGGCAGGTCTTCAAATTAGGGAAACGTGCAACTTTGATGTTATTTTGCCTTTATCCCACTGATAGCAGATGTTTTTTTGCCAAGGGTGGCCAATGGGAGCAGAAAGCCTCCATCTCTGAAAGTGGTTAAGAAGTTGTTATTTTCAATGAAGCGCTGACTTGTGCAGTGGACACGTTCCCATGAGACCTACAAATTCCTAGATTTTCTAAAGCAATGATTTCTTAGCGCTGGCGTAGCAACATTTTGGTTGGTCGTGTCTAATTCATTTGTAGGTATTATTACAACAGAAAAGGAGGTGTGAAAAGCTAATAAAAATCAAACCTAAAGCAGTCACTTGAGAGGGAATACAGAGAGGAATCTTTATTAGAGGTTTTGTTCTCAATTTTTGACTATGATCCTATTTCTCTATCTTCACAAAAACATGTAATAATTTAAGCTGAAGACTCAATTCCATTCCCACTCCCACCCCTTTCACTCACTCTAAGCCTTATGTTGTGAGGTCTGGGGCTTTGGGTGGCCAGAGGTGACATTTTCCATTGCAAAAGTGACTGAATGGTTTGTACTGAAACAGGTGAAAATTTTTCTGACACAAAACCACCAAATCCCCTCAACTTCTTGATATGAATGCATTGTTAAAAAATTATTATTCAACTTAACTGTTTTTCCAGGACAGAAGTCTTATGGAGTAACACCTTCATGTTTTTCTCATCTTTTCCCTTTTTCTCCAAACTCTGTTTGCATATTTACCAGCAGAGATTAGGAATACTGCCAAATGTCAGGTGATAAGACCCGTGAGCCAAGGGAGATGGTGTGGTCTGCCCGCTGTGCCACTGCGAGAAGGGCTGTTGGTTAAGCCAAAGGGCACAGACAAATTGTTTAAGTGCTGTGAAGACAGAACTGCCCTGCATCTCTGTATTTCTCTGGGAAGGAAATAAGATTTTTGCGCTAGCGTGCATTTCACTGGCCATTGACATTTTCAGCCCTTGGCAACATGGACCTGGCCGTTTACTGTTTGGGGAAGATGGGATGCAGGGTCTGTAGCCCAGGGTCCAAGCCAGGCTCCTAGTGCGGGTTTCAGATGTGCCGTGCCCGCTGCCTGAGGTCACATTTCCCAGCTGTGCCCTGGCCTCTCTTCGGCTGCAGGGCCCCGAACACTGCTGGTCGGAGCCGGCTGGTTGCGTTTAAAGCTCATGCACTGCCGTTCGTTCCTAGCATGGGCTTCGTGCCAGGAGCTCAGGACATCTCAGAGGTGTAGGTGCGTTGGTTGATTGGACCCTTAGGAGATCAATTGGTCCAGTCTCCCACCTGATGCAGGTCTAGCTCCAACACAAGACCGTGTCAGCCATGGCTTTCTCTAGCAAAGACTTTAAAACCTCCACAGATGGAAATTTCACCACCTCTCTGAACGTGTGTGTCCCCCCCGCCCCCGTACAGTGCCACCCTCCTCATGGTTTTTATTTGTACCTAATGTCCAACCTGAACCTCCCAAAATGTGATTTGTCCTTTTTGCGTACTTCAGCGCTGCCAAGAAGATTTTGGCTTTGTTGTCCTTGTAACTACCCCTCCGATAGCTGCTAACTGATCCTCCCTTGCCACCTCTGCCCCAGCCTTGGCAAGCCCAATTTCTTCAGCCTCTTCCTCCTCAGTCAGTGATGCAGTGGTGAAGAAGCAGGACACGGGCACTGGATGAACTGCTGACATCCATAAGTCAGACTCTACTAGCGCAACCAAATGATTTGGCGTCTCTCTTTTGGGTTTTCCTGAACAAATATATAAAAACCAGCATTATGTGGACCATTCTGTTTGAAGGTAACAGCAGGCTGACGGCACAGTAATTTTCAAAAATGTCTGCTACATTCACTCAACTGTATTGTGGGTTTCCTCTTTATTTTTCTCCTTAAGTCCCCTTTTTAGCACGTAGGTGTAAAAAAGCTGTAAAAGAACTGTGAGCGAGTTAAGTGGGAAGAAGCAGCTTTAGTTTTGTGAATTGCATTCTAAAATCACACAAGTGATAGGGATGGGGTTTTTAAGATCACCGAATGATAAGTAATAGAAAAGAACCTGTGGATTAAGTTGCAAAAAAGTTCAAGAAACAGTTTTATAACATGACAAATCATATGAGTCTTAACTTGGAATTAATTCTGGCATTTCTAAAAAGCTACAATGAATTTAGAGCTCTGAGGTTCGTTAGTACTCATTATTTCTTGTATGAAAATCTCTCTATCCCAATGCTGGCGGTGGCACAGAGAGAAGCCTTGAGAGAATTTAGAATAACCCTTTCTGCACTCCACCAAAGAGAAGTAATTTATCCAGAAAATTCAAAGCAAACCCGAATACTTGGCAGTACTGTCAATGCCTCTTAATGCATCCAGTGTTTCACAAGCCACTGTTATTTTTTCTCTCGTGGTTTATAATGATACCATCAAGAAATATGAGATGTATCTATATTTACACAACCCTGAAATTGATTCAATAAAAATCAGTCACGGGCAGCTGAGAACTGACCTCTTCCATGCCTTTCATTTGCATTTTTTGGCTGAATTGTGAAGAGCAAAATGTTCCTTTACTAAGATTTCCAAATTAGTTTGCAGACTTAAGCAATACAGATGCATGTCTGATTTTTAAAAAATACTTGTTTAAAATTACTGCAGAAATTTTTTCTGAACCTCTCATTAGACTTACAGTGCAGGTTTCCTTTCCATTTATCAACAAAATGTTAATGCTAGGTCTTTTGTAACTGCCTGACACAAGTTGATACTAAATTAAGATCATCATACCATTTGGCGTGCCTAGGTATTAAGGAATCGGATGGAAGCGTTTGTGCTTGAATAATTAATACAATCAAATGGTGTCAGGAAGGAGAAGCAGCAAGCTAAACTACCTGACCTTTCTTCATTCATCCGCTTTAATTTAACTCTTTTTTGCTGAAGTAATTTGCATTTCATCTCTCATCCTGTAGACCAGCTTTATGCCTGAAATGAGTAGAAGAGAAATGTCAGTAGGATTTGGTCCTTTATGCTGTTATTATCATGTCTCACGCAACGCGAATTGGTTTTCTGTCTGATGTAGTTCAAGAGGAAAAGGATGAGCTCCTTAGCTTTGGATGTCAAGTGTGTAAACAGCGCCTTTATGATAAATATCCCAAAAGCAGAAGTTTGCAATATTACCTGACTGTAGATCCTGATGTAGTTCTGAGAAAGAGCAGCAGTCATCTAGCAAGCATTTTCCATTACCAACTAAAACTTTGATGCCGCCGTTAAAGGAATTTAAGATACTTACTGATGCTTCAGGATACGGAGGAACACCAGGGAGGAACTGGTGCACCAGTGGATTAGGCTGTTTGTGAGCTATAGCACCCAGAGTCATCCCTTTAAGTAACTACCTTTCTTTTTTAGACACAGTAAAACAGACCCAGGCACGTAAATCGAGGGGCAGACATTTACCTGTGAGGGGAGGCTCATGATGGCGAGTGACTCTTAACTGAGCGGCTGAACACTGTGCGCAAGGGGAATAATCCATGGTTTCGCTACCGGTAGCCTATTCATGGAGCATCCTGGAAGGGTAAAACAGAAGGGAAAATGGGAACATCTGCAAATCTGTGTCAGTGCAGACTGAGTTACCGCAGGGTCCCATGGCAGGGCAGGCAACAATCTTCCCACCCATGGTAAGAAGGGTTTCCAACTTCCCACGTGCCCTGTAGGTTTCTGTTTACAGCTCAAGTTCCTATGGCTCACCTAGGTAGCTTTTTCACTTTTTTAGCTTTTTCACTTTTTTAACTTTTTCAGGGATAACGACAGGAATTGGCCAGCTCCTTCTTTTTTCTCTCGGTAAAGCAGCAGGCAGAGGACTTGAGTCGCTCTGCCTGTGTGGGTGCAGCATTTTAAACCAGCACTCTTTACAAACCTTCCCTAAACATTTCTCAACAGGCGAGCTGCAGTCAGGCAGACAACGAAAGCTACGTAAGAACTGATGATGAGGAGAGCTGCTTTCGGACAGACGATGAAGAAAACTTGGCTGCAAACTTCACAGAAGAGTGGAACCAAGAGGTGCAGCGTCTCTTGACAAAAAAATCACATAACTAAGTTCTGAGGACTGTAGCACAGTACTTTTGTTCTAAGAGTTGTAGTTTGTAGATGTGTGTTTTTGACAACAAGACTTTTGTTTAAAGCTAACTTATATTAGCTACATCTTCTGTAACATGGCTCATTACCGGTGAAGACAACAGACTGACGTACGTACTGCTGTTACAAAGGATGGCGGTATTAATAACTCACGTAAACCCTTTGCACATGATATTGAACCTGTTCAGTTTACAATGACAGTATGTTTATAGATAGAAATTTGATTTCTGAATACTTTGAGATTTTAGTAGATCAGTTTACTGTACACTGTACATTTTTTCCACAGAAGAAATAAAAAGCTACAATTATGCATTTAACACTGAATGATTATACTCCTGAGTGTATATATCTAATAGCCCAAAAAGCAAAGTACCAGACTATATTTACAATTTGTTTGCAAGTCTTAAAATTAAGACTTATACAAAATGTACTAAA
>NW_009625925.1:25962-32699 GCF_000690535.1 Cariama cristata | reverse complement strand
AATAATAATAATAAAAACACTTCTCTAATTTAGGGCTAATGTGTAACTTAGGAATGTTTCTTTCAAAATAATCTAACAAATCAGCCATAGAAGTTAGTGTAAATATTTTTTTTCCAAATAGATATCATATACAAAAGGTGACATTCAAATGATATAGAATCTAGTTTTTAAATCAGCACAGATCTTCTTAAAACTGTGAACTATGTTTTGAAATAACTCGTTGCTAAAGCTGTTTATAAACCACAGGTGCCATAAGATCCCTGAACTGACTGATGTTACGTATAATCCTCCATGGTATTGTTTCATTGATGTTCTAGCTTTAGTAAGCATGTGTTCAACAAACCGGCTCTTTCCATCTCTCTGCCCCTCCTTCTCCCCCCCCCCATGTTATTTTCGAGGCCTTCAGCTTTAAATGTACAGGCTTAAAGTGCGCTTGCAACCGTTTTCTTTTTATTTCCGAATGTGTATTGCCTTAGCCAGCCACCAGATGTTCTGCATGCACTCTTGGAAATGTGTAGTGAGACTCTTTCGGAGCTGGATGGAGAAATAGCTATCAGTGAAAAGCACAAGAAAAGCGGTGGATTTTTTCGAAAGGACAGGCATACAGTTACAGAATTGGAGTTTTGTCCGGTTTAGTATTTTTCAAGTATACAGGCATTTCGGGAGAAAGGGGACTTACCTGGCCATTTTGGATTAGGCACCGAGCCTGCTAGCTAAAAAGTGTTTCCTCTGCTGTGACTACAAACCCACAGATACTCCCGAGCGGAGATTGGCACAGGCTGGCTCTGATGTCCTCCCCGCAGCAATTGCTTGGAAATAAAGATGACGCCTGTATGGCACGTAGCAGTGCCGTGCAGAGACATCAGAGCCAGGCCAGGAACAGCTCGAGAGAAGCCGGGCAGGACCGCAGTGGGATGTAACACGCTGGCCGCGCAGCCCTCCCGAGAAGCGCAACACGTTAGCTCGGGACGACGTGTGTGCTGATGTAATTTTGCTGCCCTAATACAATTTTAAGCTTCCAGTATTTGGCTGACCTGAACTGACACTAACAGCCCTGAAAACAGTTGTGTTTCATACAGATATTTCACACCAGCACAGTTTGCCTACAGCAAGCAATGAGATGCCCACCTAAAGCAGGTTAACATGGTTTGTCTGTCCTTGCTTTCCTGGTGACGTGGATGTGTGCTGCCCTATTGATGTGAGGTTGCTAGGTGGCACGACCCAGTAAGTCCACTTGTTTGCATGCGCTCTCTGGGCTCGTGGCTGTTTCCCTGGGCACTATGTGTTAGGGAATGAGTATCTGTATGAAAAAGCTGCTGCCATTTTTCACTTTCATATTGTATTATTGCATATGCAGATCACTTGTCCGCATCTCCTTGCTTATCTGGGTTTGGTCTCAGACATCCAAATGCATACTAAGGCGTCCGGATAGCTTCATGTGAGCTTTTCATTTTTGTAATCCCTGGTCTTTGCTCCTGGGGTACGTGCCGTCCTGGCAAGGCGGGCACCATATCCTCCGATGCCCCCTCCTCCAACCTCCTCTCAGGAATGCATGAGCCTCCACTAGTGCCTCGCACTCCACGTTTAAAGCTCCACCAGTGAAGCTGTAGATGTTGCTGTCAGCTCAGGATTCCAGGCAAGCATTTCCTGAACAGGTAAAACAAGCTAGAACACAGCTACAGAGATGTTGCTGTCAGCTCAGGATTCCAGGCGAGCATTTCCTGAACAGATAAAACAAGCTAGAACACAGCTACATGCAATGGCTGACTAATTCAACCCATGTCGTGTTTAACTGTACCCAAAGTAATAGATCCCGCCCATCATCTTAGTGTCTGCACCCATGTCGTGTTTAACTGTACCCAAAGTAATAGATCCCTCCCATCATCTTAATGTCTGCGTCCTCATTATCGCTATGCTTAAAATAGATGCAATAGAATAAATCCATTGCAAGGGCTTCCGGACTAGGAGTAAGGAAAAAAGTTGATGGATCAAGCGCCTTTCTTTCAGGCTGGTGCCAACAAGATGGTCCCCAGCAGAGCTCTGGGTCGTTTAACTGTACCCAAAGTAATAGATCCCTCCCATCATCTTAATGTCTGCGTCCTCATTATCGCTATGCTTAAAATAGATGCAATAGAATAAATCCATTGCAAGGGCTTCCGGACTAGGAGTAAGGAAAAAAGTTGATGGATCAAGCGCCTTTCTTTCAGGCTGGTGCCAACAAGATGGTCCCCAGCAGAGCTCTGGGTCCCTTATGCCCTGGAGCTCTGAGATGAAGCACCTCTTACTTGGCTCTCCAAATATCTATTTTAAGCATTTTCCAACTGTTAAGCTGGCTGCGTTTTTACCCAGCTGGTCTTTGTCTGCTTGTTGAATATTATTTTGGTTGTGGTTTGCGGTTATTGAAACAAACGGAGTTACAGAAGAGGTCCCTGGCGTGGGCCTTTTCTTAATTACCAATGGCCCACCACAGCAGTCAAAACTCTGGGTGGTTTTACTGTCACTGGAGGGAAACCAGTGGTTTGGAATCAGGAGACAGGGATGTGAAGATGTATAGGGTCCTTGAATGTCCAAAGCGAAGGTGGAGAATGGGTTGTCTGTAAGTAGTAATGTTAACTAAACTGCATAAAAAAGGTGTGTGGCCTTTGTTGTGATATAATATGTATTTTCTTATATGCATGAGCCAAATTGTTGCATCATAATTTATCATAAGTGTGTCCGCCTTTACTTTCAGTCATCTTCTCCCATCCTTATTGGTTCTTGGCAATTGCTGTAGATAGACCTTGTAAATATTGCAACCTCGGGTTGCTGTGATCACGTTGGTTCAATTCAGCAGGCGGAGCTGCGAACAACAAGCGCTCCTCTGTGTCCCGAAGGCAAAAGGGCATTTTTACCTTTGAACCAAAAACAACAACAAAAAAAAAGTATGAAGAGTTACATCTTGAGGCTACTAACTGTAAGACGTTTTTAAAACTACTGTACTTGACACCACTTGAGACAGATACAGAGACACTGAAGATGTCACGGTATTCATTGGTATTGTAACAGAACTGCTATTGTATGGGTTTTTTTGTATTGCTGTTAAGTATTGTTTTGTGTGTGTGTGTTGGAACCTACTGGGGACATGTTATATTTTGAAGTGATTAAACTATTTAATTGTGTGTCTATATTTTGGAATGGAATTATTTCTTCATTAAAAAAGATTTTTAAAAGTAATTTAAGGAGCATTGTGTTTGTGGCTTATTTTGGTTTTGAAAGTCCTGTTCCATGGAGCCCGAGCTGCGTGTTATTTTTTGTCCGCAGGGAAGGAAGATGTGTCCCCGGGGCACAGCAAGCAGGCTTTGCTTCACCCACGCTCGCTCCTCCGCCTCCGCGCAAGAGAGCTCCTTCCAGTTCTTTCCCCAGCGCTTCGAGCATGGTACCGAGCAGCACCTGCCTTCACGGCCCAAGCAGTTTCTTCTTTCCTCCTTTCTTAATTCTCTGCATCGTTGGCAGTTTCACAACCTGAGAATGGCAGTTCCCCTGTCTGTAAAACGTCTCCCCCTGCTTCCACTTAACAGCAAGGAAAATCACCGTAGGCAGAGACACCTGGTACAGACCTGCGAGGGGACCCTGGTCCTCAGGAACCTCAGCTAGCTCCAAGAGTGTCTTTTTTCTTACCCACTGTGTTTCTCCCTGTCCCTAGAGGGAGTGAAACCTTGGAAAAGGTGCATTTTAATGGCTTTACCACACACAGTCACGTGTTCTCTTTTGTTGCAGAAGGACACGAAGTCTTTGTTTTTCCAGTTACACTTTTAAGATATGTTTCCGTATCAGGTGGTGGGAATTACAACCGGTTGCTAACCTGAAAGAGCACAGAGTTGCAAAGCAAGAGCTCTTGTGTAAAGCAGCCAGTTCGTGCCCTGTGAAGTACCCCCAAGCGTGGCAGAGCCAGACCCACCGGCGGTGCCCGGCTGTGCTTTTTGTGCCCGTGGTGCGGGTGGTCCGCAGGGCAGCTGGCGGAGGCTGTGGGCTCTGTTAGAAGGAAAGCAGTAGCGGCACACCAAAAATACCCTCTGTCTGCTTCCCACATATCCCAGTATCTCGGGAAGCAGATAAACCCCAGTCTGCTGCCGCCTCCTTCATCGTTGACTGCTGTGGTAACCTATAAATCACCAGGGTTTATTTGCCCTAATTCCCCTGTCTACATGGTGACGTTCTTCAAGTAAAGACGATCATCTTACACTGTAAATTATTTGCCAGATCTGCTGAACTTTGCCTCCACAATCCCAGTCCAAATTCATATCCGCGGGATTGTAATATATGATGACATATCATCAGCTCGTGAGGATAACTGTTTTATCCGTGCATAATCCCAAATTGCTGTATTTCTTCCTAACCCACAATCAGCCTATGGCCTTTGGGGAACAAAGGAGCCAGTGAAAACTAATTTATAGGCAAAGGCTGTTTTCCTCTTTGCCTCTTGGTTACTCTAGCTACTTTCTGCTCCCCACAATGAAAATAAGCTCATATGGGAAGAAATAAATGCATTTCATTTGCAAAAGGAAATAAAAATACTAAAATATAATAATATAAAAATAACAAGATTTAAAAAATAAAATATAAAATAAAATAATAAAATAAGTGGTCTTTAGATCTGGGAAGTTGGCACCTTGGCTGCATCAGCACTGAACTAGGTGAC
The DNA here is from genome assembly GCF_000690535.1 of Cariama cristata. Taxonomy (NCBI): domain Eukaryota; kingdom Metazoa; phylum Chordata; class Aves; order Cariamiformes; family Cariamidae; genus Cariama; species Cariama cristata. Next base: position 28,021 of record NW_009625925.1, on the reverse strand, counting down.
TGAAAGCATCTGGAACTTTCTGAGAGCACCGTGGAGTTCCGTTCCGCAGCACAGGGATTTGCTTGGGAGGCCTGGTGCTCCGCAGTTGCGTATTCCCTTGGAAGCAGCTCTTAGTTCTGGGTGAAACCTTGTAAGCGAGTATCACAGGAATACGAAGCTGAGTCTATCACAGAAATAGGTTAAGTGGGGTGGGAAGAGAAATCTCTATTGTTCCACGATGAAAAAATGCATTGAAGAATTTCATACGCTTCAGGATCATCCTGTCTAATACCCCAGATAATCTGCAGATTAAGGATTCCCCTTTGCTTTCTCCCGAGTGATTGCCATGGGTTGAGTTGTCTGTGGATTAGGCCAGCGACCCGACACTGCCGGCACAGCACCAACCTGCCTTGGGCTGCAAAAGGCAAAGCCGCAGAATTAGGCTGTGCCTCTCCCCGGCTTCCCATTCCCCCAAGAGAGGTACAAGTAAACGATGAACAGGTCCCAGGCTGGAGTAAGCCTTTCTGAGGGACCACAAGTCTGGAGTTTTCTAGAACAAGCTGTTTTGGGGAAGCGACCCCCCCAGGACAAGGCTGGGGGACGTGCGAGGGCAGCAGGGGTATCCCATAGCCGCATCCAGCAAACTTTGAGGTGAGACGGTTAATGCAGCTTGGAGATAATAAAGACTAAAAAGATAGGCAGTGTGAAAGAGTAGTTGCTTTTTCATGTCTTGGAAGGAAATGGAGAAGGCCACGGCGCATTTTGTCATTGATAGGTGACGTTGCAGAATGTAGTTTGCTATTGAATACAACGTAATTTACCACTAGCAAAATAATTTCCTCGTGAGTTAGGTTTTTTACATAACACTCGGCAGTGGCCAGATGGCAGCTGTGTGAGGCCTGCTGCTCGTTATGCTAATTGTCAGCCGCAAAGGCCTCCCGGTTAACATTTCTTCTCCTCTGCTTGTTACAGCCCAGCATTGCGTGGAGCCTGCAGGTTCTCCCAAGGAACGGGGTACCCTGCGAGTGCGTGTTGTGAGTGGTTTTCTTATTACTGCTGGGTTCAGTTTTGGCCCCTCTTGGTACGTTCCTGTCTAAAAAAAATATGGGTCAAAGTGGTTTCCAGTCTGGGGATGTGAGTGTGCCTACCTACGTTTCTCAGCTTTTGGTCTTTGCATCCCCCAGACCTCGGAAAACCTCCCCTGACCCCAGCCTGGGGCACAAACCCTCCCTGCTCCCCCTCCCTCCCCCACGTGCCCCCCAGTACGGCGGCGGGACGAGAGGCTGCTCCTCGCCTGCACCAACCTTCATCCTTGTACTTTTGCTGGCATTCCAGTCTCACACCAGGGTGAAATGGGATTTGCCTGAAACCTCCCCAAAAGCTGTTGGGCACCGCCTGACGGAGCAGGGGCTGCTGCCTGCCCAGAAAGCACCTTTCTCACCTGGAAAGCACCTTTCTCACCCTCAGTGAGCATCTCCTTCTGCCCTCCTGTTCCCCTTCCCACAGGCGCTGCTGTGGGGCCCAGACTGGAGTTTCTCCTGGGTGGAATCCCTTGCTCAGGTCAAAAAGTTTCTTTTGGACATCCAAAACTCTTCCCTGGTTTCACCAAAAACATTTGTACCCCCGCTGCCCCGCAGACTTACCTCTCCCCCCGCACCCCTCACTGTTGCCTAGTCCAATTACGGTCCTTTGTTTTTCTTTTTTTCTTTGTTGTTTTTTAAGGCTACTGACCATAGCCTTAAATCCCCGGTGATGTTATTGCACATAACGCTGCTGCTCTCGGTAGGAATCAGATGCTTAGCAAGCCTTGCAGAGCTGCGCCTTTCTTTTACACCTGCCTTCACGGGAAAAAGCAAGAGCTTACCGGCTCCGTAAGAAGCAGCTTTCATCACCGTACATATTACGTAAGTGCAACTAAGCTTAGAAACCCCCCAACAGACCTCAGCTCTGAAAAGCCACTCTATTGTCCTCTCCGCAAAGTAGCAAAGTACTATTTCAGTATTTTTAAATGGCACGGCGTGCTCCGCAGAGCTGCTTTTACATTTGGTACCTGGACCTGCTGGCTCGCTCTCAACTCGTT
>NW_009625925.1:0-25926 GCF_000690535.1 Cariama cristata | reverse complement strand
CCCGGTCCCCGGCAGACCGAAGGGCTCCAGCCCTGTTTGTTTCGGCTGCAAGGCTGATACCGGAGCTATTGCAGATGGTAATTAGTACTTGAGGGAGCGCTGCTTCCAGGGAATCCTCTCATCCCTCGCTCTGAGTCACACGCTCATTGGAGGGCACTTCACCAGCAACACATTTTCTGCTGCGTTTTGGATGCGAGCTCTCACAAATTAATTGAGTTCATGTATAAATGCAAGAAGGAGGAATGCTGAACAACCTCCTAAGGTCGCAATTGCGAGAAATGTATGCAGAAAGACACCTGTTCACCAATTAAAAACTGGGTTTACGGAGATTATACAAAGTCCGCACAGCTCTGGCATTGGTTGTGTGTCTGGCAAAGTGATAATCAACAGAAAAAATTAACCGGGTTTGGCTGCACGTTGGAGTTACTGAGGCTGATGGTGCCCAGAAGGAGAAAAATTAAACAGTCTTATGTTTAGTTGAGGATCCATCGCTTAACCTAAAGGGAGCAAACCTGGAGGACCAAAATCAAATGGAAAGCAGATCACTGGTTAAGTAGCCATTCGGTGACCGGCTACTGCTTTCCTTTCCTTGGGAAGCAATTTGTTATTCCCCTTACGTGTTGCGCTGCTGGGAGCGATACATCTCATCTGCTGGGCTAGCGCTGCCGAGTGGCAGGTGGTCTTCCTGCTGCGAGGATGCAGCGGGCTCGCTCCTGCCCTGGCTGGGCCATTAGGTACAGCTGAGGTACGGCAGGCAGAAATTTGCCCTAATAGCTCTCTTGAGTTGATAGCAGGACTGCATCTGGTCAACCCTTTAATAAAATGTGATGAATAACCATGGGGTGTTTTCCCTGACAGCTGAAACCTTTTCCAGGATGGGAATAACGTTCATGTCTTCAGCCACCTAACAGATGAGACAGAAAAGCTAGTGGTCTTGTCCAGAGAGCATGAACCAGCCCAATTGCGGGGTGAGGGTTCACACCAAGCTCACAAATTCAAAGAGCAAGAACCCTTGTATCAGGTCCTTCCTCTGTCCTTCAGTATAATAACATTTGTTGTCTCATCTCTGAATATAGAACTTAGCCAACACAACTTAAGCCAACACATTAAAAAACACCTGGGAAAGGCGAGATTTGAGTTTCTTTGAGTATCTGCATCATGCCCCGTTGCCTAGGTATCTGCATTTAAAATTCAGGGGCTTGTTTCTAGGAGTTACAAGCTAGAAAAACAAGCTCTTTTAAGGATGAAGAAGAGAAGGGGATGCAAACTTGATTTGCTCTATTTTCTTTGTTGTGCTCATTTGGACATTCATTCTCTAATGATGGCCTAGAAACACAGATACCCTGCAGAAGCGTTTCCCTTACTCACTTCAGCCACCTTTGTATGCCTAGCCCTTATGATCCCTGGCACGGACAGACATGTGCAGATGTACACCGATGAGTTTGTTCTTGTTACGTTGAATAAGAAGCAACGTTACAGACTGCACGGGGTGAGTCAGATGTGGTAAGAGGTTATCCTAGCCAGTTTGCATGGATCGGGTTGTTCTCATTTTCACTGTACAAGAGGAGGAACAATCCCCCACCAAGTAAAGGCAAGAGCTGCACCGTGTGTGTCCTGGTGCCAGCCCCCCAAGGCCACGCTGGCCGTACCCTGCCAGAGGTGGTACCCATCTGCACCCCAGGAATTGCCTTTCCTTGGCTCACAGCTCAGGCACCAGCTTTGCTTTTGTGAGATCCCGTTGGTGTGAGGGCTCTGATTTTCCTGCACAGTGTCCACCAAACCCTCTGGCCTCGGTTTTGTATCATCGGAGCATGCACGTGCCGCGGTGGAAGTCAGGGCCCCACCACGCCAAATGCGGGTGGGTGTCTCTCCTCCTCCAGCGATGGGATGCTCCAGACTAAGAGGAAAAACGCACGCAGAAAGTATAAAAAGATGAGGTGGCAGATTGTTCGCCTGCTAACATGCAGCATCAGCAGACATAACTGGTGGGCCTCTGGCCAATTTACCTCTTGGATGTGACAAGACAGTAGCTCTTTGGAGTGTCAGCAAGATGTGTTTGCCCATTAGCCTCATCTGATTGAAGCCACACTAGTGCAGCTCCCCTGATCAAGAAAGAAATTTTCTTGATGGGCACAGTGGTAATGAAAATGTTTATTCTTTATGGCTTATGAACGCATTTCATTACCATTTACAATACCACAGCTGTCACTCCAGAAAAACCTATTTTCAATATACTATATGTCTACTGACATATTCAAGCTTGCTCCGGAATTTCTGGGCTGAATTCTGGCATGTTTAGCCCAACCCAGCACTTCCCTTCATCTAATTTCCCACAGAGGCATGTGGACGTGTCTCCAGCTGCATAAACCTAATTATGCTCCTGCAGCCCCAAAACTGACAACTAAATTACGGTTCCAGAATACTTGCAGAACAAAGCTTAACCAGAAGTGCTGCAGCTTGATTTGTTGGACCAGCAGTCTGAAAAGAAAGATTGTTATGTAAATTTAATTTGGAAATTATTAGCAAGAATGATGCCGCAGAACAGAATCCTTTTATTTTTTAAAGGCATTCCACCTTATTAATAATATAACCACATTCTGTTTCTGGTTACATTAGCATAAATAAATTGCAGGTATATGAAGTATTCTTGGTAGAGTAGACAGGTTTCTGAAGATGAAGTCTTTCTCACACAATGCATTCCTAAAAGAGGTCTTAAATATTTGTGAAAATCCAGCATTGATTGAAAGTGTGATTTCTTTCTCTGTAAAGCTGCAAAATTGTTGTTCTGGAAGCAGAAAGTTGGCAGTGTTCATAAATGAAATCACACTGTGAAAATTAAAGATACCCACCCCGGCCATTCCTAGTCCATACCTCGCTCCCTCCAGTGCCTTTCCTTCTATATTTGCTGTCTGAAGTCAAATTCAGGCAAGGTCTGAAATCTCATAAAACCTACAATCCATGACAATCTGTTGCTAAATAGGGGTGATACAACACAATCATGCAAGAAGTAATCTCTGTCGTAGTTGAGACTTCATTTCTATGCCTATCTTACACAGTCACGAGAGTCGATACCCCTGCAAACTATAGAAGGATAGGTCGGTGTCTTGGAAATCCGGGCAAGGACCTACTGGAAATGTGTGACTTCTTTACATTAGTTGATGTATCTGTCAATAGGGGTTAAAGTTTCTACCTTAGTGGAAATTAGCACTATTTATCCTCTACTGACATTGGTTATACTTGTTTACATGTGACATAGTAAGGCTTGGAAAAATAAATCAATACCAAGTGCAGTCCTCATAGAAGAATATTGGCCTGATCCATTATCCACTGATCTAAAAGAAAAAGCTCCTATTTTTGGAAACATGGGATCAAGGCCAATATGATAGTCTGGTGGGCTGTAGAATATGGAGAATTTTTCAGCTTTTCCTTACATTTCTAAAGAATCTAAAAAGTAACATCCAACAGACGTGAAACAGGAAAGAAAAAGAGTTGATTTTTGAAAGTACAAACCTGCAGCCATGGAAGTCAAAGACAGCAAATGCAAAACCCATTCAAATAGCTATAGAAGATGCAGAAAGGCAGGAATGTGTATGTATTTCTTTACAGTAGTCATCAGCACATCTGTCTTCTAAAAAAGTCTGCTGCATTTCCACTAAAAGCTGTATCTTGGCTTTTTCTTGTAGTAAAGCAAAAATTAAGTAGCAAAGTTGTAAAATTAGAAGAATTCAAGAAAAAATAAATATGCAGTGAAGTAAATTCAAAAGGCTAGGGTTTATTTGTTGCAGATCAGGACTTTCCTGTAGAAAATAGTTGTAGGAATGGAAGAGTCGTGTCACATTTTTCATGACAAATGAAAAAACCAACAAGCACAGATTTTTGGCGTGACGTTAGGCTTGTGATTTTGAACAGCCCTTTCCACTGTGCGTAGAGACAACAATCCTGGCACGATGTGAGCCAAGTCGCTGGCGTGCAGCACAATTTTCAGTCATCCTCTCCTTCCACCCCCCAGCCCCAGCTACTGTAGGGCTTGGTGTGAACCCTTGGTGATTTGCTGTGTCCCTGCAGGTCTTCGGTGGAAACAGGGGAACTAATGAGCAGGGGTGGATGAGACCAGGGAAGAATAAAAATCACTTTGGAATGATTTTGAAGCATTTCCCTAAGTTTTCATGGGCAAACAGTAAACTGAGACATCAGGGATATTTAAATCATTGTCCTTAAGCATAAAGTCATACCTAAAACCCCGCTGTTGGCTTATATTTTCAATTTATGGCCAAAAATTATCATTCTTGCTGCCATTGCTGCGTTTCCTTTCCTCCTTTGTTCTCCTGACCTAAAGAGTTTTTCTTTTCTGACATCTCCAAGCATGGGCCCTGCTTTTTCTATGGTTCGGTGAAGGCCTTGACTTCCATGGGTTTGAAGTTGTTCTTCTTTGAGAGTGCCTTTGTTTTCTGCATGAGATATTTACCTCCTGTCTAGCCTCGAAAATTCAGGTGTCTGGAAATTTGGAGAAATTACAGCTTCAGAGGAGCCACAAGACTAAGCAATGAAGAAAGAGAGGAGCTTCCAGGCAGCCTGTAAATTCGTGGGGCTGAGAACGTAAACTTGCCCAAGCTTACAGTCCCTTCCAGCACAAAACTGGTGCAAAAGAGCATAGGTGCAAATGTGAGAAAGCCCTTTGTTCATTTGTTTATTTTCTCAAATACCTGCTTTAATGCAGTGATAAATGAACATTTTATGGTGCCTCTGGGTAAGTTTATAGACCACAGCACTGATTATCACCTGTGACAGCTGAGGTTCCCGGCCGATCAGCACCTGCAAAAGCAGAGGAGAACGGATCTGGATCCGCCACTGCTCTGAGGTCACAGGAAAAAAAATTTGGAGACAGTTTTTTCTCTTTCAAAAAATTGCATTGGAGCTTTTAAAATGCACCAGAAGAAATTATTACGAAGAGCCACAACATCACTTTAGAATATTTGTCGTGGAAGGTCACCATTACAGTCTATTTGAATGACACATATACTAACTCTGTCCAGTTTTGTACCCAGTTTTAGAATGAAAAAACCATGGCTTTTTTAAAGTTAATTTTTTCATTACTTATTTAGTTTAATTATTTTATAGATTAAGACTGAATTCAGATCAAAACCAGTTGTAAGACAAAATTTCCTTTTCAGAGACACATTGGCATAGCTAAAAGGGGAAAAATGAACACACACATGATGTTGAAAAAAGTAGCATTAACTCGTTCTAAAATGAGAGCTTTACAATTATGTTATATACTACTTTTTTTTTATTAAACTGCATTTGAATACATGCAATCAGTCCAAAACTCCACGGACATCAGATGCAGGCAGGGAAGGGGGCGAGGGTACGTGTGCACGTGGGCACACGGCTGGGGGATTGATGGGGGGACATTCCTGCCCTCTGCATTCCAGATTTATTTTCGCTTTAAAAAGAAAGCTCTAATTAACAAAACCGAGTTGCTGTCAAATGTGTTCTTTTCTGTCGGTTTCTATTTATAATTACCAGAGGACGGAAATTAAGCCGAAACACAAGTTATTGGATACAACAGTCGGAATACGTTAATTCTAGCAGCTCTGGCTGCTCCTCTGAAGAAGCCGTGGGAGAAGGCAGGGCAGGTGCCTCCTCCCTCTGCACTGCCATCCGTCCTGCTCCTGGCTTTCCATCGCCTGGAAAGCCGGCTGTGGAGCTGTACGTATGCCGTGCACCGCGACCTGGAGCAATGATATTGCAAAGATTTTCTAATTCCTGGGGGACTGTCCAAGTCAAGCCAATGCCAAACTGTTCGGTGTTGTTCCACGAATACATTGCTGCTGGAGAGGGGGATTTCAGGAGACTGGGCAGTGCTGGAGGATGTTAACAGGCACGAGGTAACATGCTGACAGCGTTATTCCAGTCTGTTGATAGCTGTATTGGCCTTGGTGAAGCTGTTGCAGCACGCTTGCTAAGCCGGCTCATTTTGTTTGGGCATCCATCAGGACTTTCAAAGTTATTTTATCCACTGTTTTGGAACAGCATGCCAGTTGGTGCGTAAGAGAGTAAAACTTTAAGTTATGCATAAGCAAATGGTTTCATTTCTGCCCTTCTGTGCAGGAGGTAATGTGCGGCAAATGTGAAGGTAACGCTTTGCAAAGCTCAGCCAAAGATCACAGTGCAACTCCCTGGCCAGCTGTGCCAACCTCTTACTCAGCAAAATTGCTTTTATAAACTCCTCTGGTCACATTTCTCCTCGCTGACCTCATAAAGAAACCCCAATAATTCTCCCTTGAATCCAAAGTCACACTTTCCAGAAATCGGTTCGTCCAGCAATGTCTGTACTCTTCTCTGCTGAGGGGAACATGCCCAAATTATCCGTGTGCCTCCTGGCTCTGCCTGTGCAGTCAGAAGCCCGGGTACTTCAGAGCCCAACAGCCGAATCCCCTTGCTCTCTTCACTTAGTCCTTTGCCACAGACATGCCTCATCCCTTCCCTGAGCAACGTCCTTGCGCGATGCTTCCTAGCAGAAATAGCCGTAAAACATATCGATGAATTAAAGACCCCCAATACCTCCAGGAGGCAATAAAGAAACTTTTTAATAGCAAGAATTAATAACAATGAGCAAAACTTGATTAATGGGATGAGAGGTTAGTATTAAGGAAATTTCTGGTTTGTTAGTTAAGTAAGAGCTCCAGGAAAGATAGACCATACTGCTCTCACTGAGGTTTAGCCGAAGAATGAGACAAAGATAGTGACATCTCTACTACAAATAATTTATTTCAGTAATAGTTAGCTCAGGCTTTGTACCAATGACGGAAAATATTAAAATTACTTAGTAATAGGTGTAAATGCATGGGCTGTCCAGTGATACCAAATTTAATAAGCATTATCGCTATACCATGAAATCAGACTTGTGCCCCACTTTGCATGACCCTTTCCTGGTGGTGTCATGATAGTCTTTGATAATACATAAAATAGAGTAAGTTCATCCTTACTCTTTATCACAAAGATTAAGAGATCTTTCATTCATCCATGGGGTCGAACGTCGCTGCCTTAGGGTACCCATAGCCAGGCATCAGCCCTCCTGCGAGACCTCTGCCTTTGCCCCCCTAGACTTGGGGCTCTGGGTGGATAAGGCGAGCAGAAAAGCCTTCAGGTCTCACATCAAATTGAATTTAGCCAAACAACCCCAAAGCCTGATGTTTCTGTCCTTTCTACAGTCTCTTGAGACGTGCTCCCAGTGTATTTTTAGCAAGGGTAATGTGGTTGCCCTGCAACTACTACTAATTTTTCACCGTCTCAGATCCTCTTTCCCCAGAATAAAGAGTAACAGGCGAAGCCATCAGAGCAAAGGGCAGCCGCTCGCTTTTGACTATTTTAAGGGTTAGTCATTTTCTCAGCCAGCCTACAATTTTATCTATTCAAAGCAGCGATGTCTGTATTTCTTGTAGAATTGCAGTAGAAATGCTTTAGCTGCCTGCATGCTTTGAACGGAGATTTTTATCAGATGAGAGCCCCGTGCCACACCTTGCTGCATCAGCTGCGGCTGCAACTATTTTAAGGCTTCATTCCCCCGAGTGCTCACGAGGGAGCCCAGTTACCACCTGCAACCCATCATTATGGGTCCTCGGAGATGCCCTCAGCCTGAATCCCAGGCTCGGATGTACTCCAGCTTCGCTCTCTCCATGCAGCTCCATTTATTTTGCCCTTTGCACTCGGTCGTCTCTCTGCTGTGGTGACTTGGAGGCAGAAGGTCAGTTTTGTACAAGCAAAAGTAATTAATTAGATCAGTCTCTTGAGGCCTATTTGTAAGGGAAAAATACCTCCTGGTATTAATTTGCTTCAGTAATGTAAATGATGTATCTCCGGCTTGTCGGCTCAGACGCTGTTTCCACTAATTTCACACTTCTAAAAAGGGAGCGCAGAGTGGAACAAACAGCCCGGGTTTAGCCGATAAGCTCCCACTACAGCATCGACCTCGGGGCTACAGCTCAGAGTTAAACTCTTATCCTTTCCTATCTGCACTAAATACTACTTTCATTTTTATATAGAAGTCCACTAATGCCAGGTAAAATTCCATATTGTGGAGCCATTCAGGCTAATACATCATAAAAGTCCTGCCATACCCACACGTCTTTTTAGAACCTCCTTGGCTGTGGATCTTCTTTCTACAGCTGCTTGTGCCGCAGTGGGATAACCAAGGCAGCAACCACAACCCTATAGCACGTCCTCCCCCAGGACACTTCTTCTGCCTTCAAAGCCATTGCACAGCCCATGCCAGCATCCCAGAGAGCCCCGCTGTGCCCCCAGCAGCGGGATGGACCTCCCGGATGGAGGGAGCACCGCGGAGGGAGCTTTGGGTGGGCTGTGGGTGAAGGCACTTTTGGAGGGCTCACCTAGACCCTCGGCCGCTGCCCCCTGCACCCTGTTTCGGCGGAGGAGGGACCCGACCAGCACAGGTCCCTACCATGGCACGTTGCCGCGGATCCACTGCCTACTAGGAAAACTAAGTTTAAGGCCACAGGTATCTCACCTTGTGCAAACTTAGTTCAGGACAAGACTCTTGTAATAAAGCCGAACTGCCAAGGAGATAAAAAAGGAAGGTTTGATGATTCCTGTAGAGACAGCCAGCCTTTCGACATCTGCCAGTTTCTGACATGAAGAAAACGGTGCCTTTGACATCCCAGTCACTCCTCCTTTCTGCCTTCTGGTCAGCAAATATACTCATCTTCGAACTGTCAATTCACAAACTAAACATGGTGTGGAATAGGGCAAGATCCAAGAGAGACTTTTTCTGGCTGCTGACTTGCACCTAGCACATGCTTTAGGTTGTTTTTAATAACATTAGTACATAAATGTAAAGGCTAACATAGCTTTTAACTATAGGGGATAATTTCACTTAAAGGGAACATGTGGATTCTGGGAAAATGTTGGCTTTTTACTGCCTGTGAGCTCTCTTATCCATCACAGCTCCATGTCTGCTGAGAGTACTGAACAGTAAATCCTTGCCTACAATCTGCTGTTATCAAGTTCAAAGTCCTGCAAAAGATGTGACGTGCAATGCTACATGGGACTTCTGCCACCCAGAGCTTTGGTGTCTGCCCATTACTGAGGCACCAAAAAATTCAAATGCAGTTTTACAGATATAAGACAGTTGTCAAACAACTACGCTGCCACATACACCCTGGTCTCTGGCTGGCTGAGCCCCACAGAAAGTCTGTCTCCTGCATCAGCGAGAAACAGAAGAGGTCAATATCAGTACCTCAAACAACTGTCGATTTATAGTAGGCGACATCCATCAGATAAAATGATTAAGAGATCAGCTTTCCAAAGCATGACCCCAATTGGCCAACAAAGATGCAGCGTGCGAGCACTGGTATGACTGCATCTGTCAGGGCGTATTAGCTCTGAGAAATCATCACCCACCCTAGGGAGGAAAATTAGCAAAGAAAACTGTCCTCCCCCAGCATTTGTCTGAACTGTGTGTAAATGGGACTTTCAACAAGCTGGAGAAGGGAAACAGAGCAGAGCTTCTCCTTACCGCTGGGCAGACATTAACTTTCCACAGCTATTCCTAGGAAAAAAAAAAAAAGGCCAGTTCATTGAAAATAAAGTTTGGGATTAGCAACTTTTTTAAGAGGGATCCTTCTGACCTCCCTTGCTGGCCATTTGCAAGAAGGGTGTTTGGGAGTTATTTCTTCCTTTAGTTTTTGAGGTCATGTTCCCTGAGCACTGGCAACTTTATGTTTAAATGATACAACAAAACACTATTAATTCATAAACCAAGAAGGGTTTTCCCTCTTTTTGGGATGGTTTTTGTTGTTGTTGTTTTCATTATTAGATTAGTTTCCTAGTAAAAACCCTTCTCACACCAGAGGCTGCCTCTGGGAAGACTAGCATGTCTTCAATGAAGGTATAGCCCGGTCTTTAGGAGTTGCTGTATCTGAGCTGATCCTTGGCACTTGTTATCACCCGATGTGCTCTACAGGGGTGAGCCAGCAGCATTAGCTCTGTTTCGCAGGTGAAGAAGCAGAACTGTTGCACGTGATGTACAGAACAAAGTCGTCTGTGGTGGGGAGGGTGGCTTCATTGTGCATTTCTAGGTCTGGTAACATTCTGAGCTCGTAGGAGGTGTAAAGTTTTTGGTAAAAAGGATGGAATTTTTAGCACATGGAGTCGACAGACAAATATATATCTTCTTTTGAAAGAACTTGTTAATGTCATTTTCTTTTTCTGTATTTTTTAAAAAACAGTGTGCTGGTTTTGGAATGCTTCTGTTTTTTTGAAGTACTACATTAGAATATAAGCAGTAAGGAAAAATCTATCCAGGTCATACAGCACAAAGGAGTATTCCATCTACCTGGTGACAGACAGCCACTGGTGATGGAAACAGATAAGGAGAGAAAAGTCTTTGAAGCTAAGACTTTACTTTTCTACCCCAGTTTTGTACCAGACTGAAGGCAGAAGAAACAGGTACCTGTGAAAGCAAAGCACTCAAGAAAAACCTTGAGAAAACATCCTGGGAAAGAACACATCTAGCCTCAAATGCTGAACATAAATATTAGCATAGCTAGTCCTCTTTCCTTACTGGCCCTTCCACTGCTAACTTAGCCAAGACCCTCAAAAATAGTTACACTTCTTAAGAGTTTTCAGAATCTTAGCCATACTGATGGACTCCAGGGCCCTGGCAGGGCCAATCCTGACCCACAGTCATATCCCCAGAGGACTGAAAAGGTGTATTAAGCAAGTTAAAAGCATTTGAAGAGTCAGGGTACTCACAGGCAAGGGTTATTCCTACGTTTGCTGCAGGTTTCCTGGTGGCTACGGGTACGTCACCAAATCTCCATGTGCATCAACTGCCCGTTGCTGGGATGGAGCGTTCCACTTCGTTTTCTCTTTTTCCAATGTAATTCAAATATAATTAATGCAATGTGGTATCTAAAGGGCCTCTGTCATCTTTCTTTTCCTCCTTTCCTCTTTTAATCTTGTTCCTTGTCCTTTCATCAACTGTCCTACACTTTAGTCTTTATGTGATGGTGCTAAAACGAGGTTTTAAAAACAAACTCGAAACCTGCATGATTTTTGCACATTACCACTGTGACCTCTGTTTGCACACTTTTAGAAGTGGTTCTGGGTTCTGCAACATAAATACAGCTACACATCCAGCAGGGGTTATCGGAGAAGATACTGAGATAAAAAATGGCGAGTAATACAGAAGATCCCCACATGCATACTTGCAAGGGACACCGGTTCATCCAAGACTGAATGAAAATTGGAGTTAAGTCACAATGTGAATTTGGGGGGTTTTGATGAGAAAGCCAGACTATGCCCAGTTGCCCTCCATAGTCCATTGGTGGCAAAGAAGAGCACGTCACTGCACTTTGAATACGGCCATCTGCTAGGATCTAACCCAGAGCATCCTTCCTTCAGAAACTGGGGATGGTTCTGCTGCTTTTACTTTCAGTTCATGTGAAATTCCCAGACAACAGTAGTTCTGTAAGTGCAGGAGAATCAATGGAAGTGCTTTGAATAAAAGCAAATCAGAAAATAGGCCTGGCATCGCTTCCTTTGGCCTCGAAGCACTTTCTAGTCATTCTTCCCAGAATGAGTAATGCTGGGTGTGGAAGCTCCCATTCGTCAACGAGACTGCATTGATTGTGAAAAATCAGAAGAGTAAGTTAATCTGAGGCACACGGCAAACTGAATAAACACAGCAGTGGTGGTAGATATTGTGAGAATGTAAAGCGAAATTTCAAAGCAAGAGAGAAGAGTTCAGATTGGGGTGACTCAGTTACTGAGTGTTTACCTTGGCCCAGCAAGCAAGTCTGTAAATAATACAGTGTATTAATACACTGGCATACTTTCAGCCATCGGTGTTTCAGTAAGAAGCAATTACAACCTGCCAGACATCCATGTGTTTCCAAAGGCGAGATGCCGTGAGGTGATCTCAGCCCCGGTGTCTCTCCGGGCCTGGTTCACCGATGACCGAAGACAGAGGAGGGTCCTCCACTGACTGCCACAAATGTTAGCTCAAGACCTGCGGGCATACAAAACACAAAACAAGCATCTGTGTCAACCAGATTTCATTAGCTGTGTACAGGCAGGTGTTGGATTAACACAAGTCTGTGGTTTTGGTTTAAAAAATATTCCCTTGGACGCTCCTGCAGCATCCTGGGACTGAAAATGTGAATAATTTTAAGCCTGTTTTTCAGTGGATCTCTTCCATTGCAGCATTTTTAGCTCTTTACTGTCTCCCACCAAATTGCGTATCAAGGGGAACTGTCATCTCATTTCCCAAACAGGTAAATCGGGCTGGGGGGTCTGATCTTCTCGCTGCAGAGTGGCTGCAAGATCACACAGGGGGACATCCCAGGGCAGGCACGGCTAGGGACAAGCCTGCTCGCTCTGTGTTGTGGGCAGGCGTTCCTCTTCTTCAGAGAGAGGGGGGCAAAAAACACAACACGAAAATGAAGAGGCCAAGCCTGCCTTTTAGTCCTTTGGTTGCTAGCTGATTTTTGTTGGAATGGAACATGAAAACAAGGGGAAGGATCTGCCCAAGGCTGAGATCTTTGGACCATATTCACCCTGACATGAAGCAGGATCAGGAGCTGTACCTGCCTACTCGTTGTCTGAAGCCTTCCCACCCTGGAGAACTTCTTCACACATTTTGCTGCGTGCTGCTTTTCTGGTCTTTTGAGATCAGGGAACATGAAATTTTCTGATCTTTGGTACAAAGGAGCAAAATGAGCAGATACATGCCTGCAAAGCACAGAAAGGACTGAAGATGGTATCGCCTTCCCCATTGCTGCCTACCCTCTGGCTAGCATCTCTCAGGCACAGCATCCCCCGGTGCCAAGGCTGGTGGGGCCGTGCCACGGGCAGTGCCACGGAGGAGCAGCCACGATGCCGATGCTGCTCGGCCCCCGGCACGGCGGTGCAAGAGTGTGGCCCCACTGCCGAGCCGGTCACGATCGTGGCACAGCCACCGCCGGCTGCTTCTCGGGAGCCTTCCCTTCTGATTTACGACTGTGCAGGGCATAGGGACAGGACAAAAATAGGCTGTGCGGGCAGACTGACTTTCTGCAGCAGCGGTAGCGGGTCTATGGAGATAGGGCTTCCTACAGCTCGTCGTGCTGCTTTCAATTAGAAGTCTGTCAGAAAAATACAGTCATAGAAACCAATCGTAGCAAAAAATCTGTAAGCATATGTAGGTGGTGAAATAGAGGGTAGCATGGAAAGTGGAAATCCCCGGAGATGGCTTAGCAGTCCCGAAGGGAACAATAAATATTTTCCTTATAAAATAATGCGTATGAATACCTTCAGCTATTTGCAATGAAAAATTTATTCTAAACATTTGACCTCTTTTCTCTCAATGATTTCTCTACAACTAGGCTCAATTGTTTATGATTTCGCTTCTTAAAGTAGTTCATAAATGTTTTATATGAACCCATTTTAGTCTATGCGTGCTCTTGAATGCTTTATGGCTTTAGCCTTGAGTGTTTGCTTATCCCGATTTGCTCTATGTTCTCTCATTGCTCATCTAAACAGCAGAAGTTATTTTTCTTCCGTACTATACAAGTGAACCTGCACAGATGGGAAGATCATTTGTTATTACTTTGCTGAGAACATACGATTGAACACGTAAGAGATCCACGTTTCAGATAAGAGGGAATGCATTTATTTCCCCAACATATTTTTATGCTGTTATAAACTTGTTGCCCAAGGAAATCAAAGCACTCTCTGTATTAAACTAATTCTCACAAAAATTCTGGCATACTACTACCCACATTTTACAAATAAAAAACACAGAAGAAAGAGGACATCAGTGATACGCCTTGGCTTACACAGACAGAAGTTGAAGGAAAAGCAAACAACTGAAGACGTATTTTGCTGCAACAAGGTCTTATTTAGCAGTGAAGCCACTCTTCATTTTTCAAATATGTCATCTTCTGGTAATTAAAGAAAGTGCACAATGATAAATTGGGAAATTTCATTTTTGCTTTTCTATTTCTATAGTTGAATTTTTATAGTGAGATTCAGAGGCAGGTGAAGCAATGAACCCTTTTCTGGTTCTGAAAATTCATCTGCTTTTCTTGAGGAAAAAAATGCTGCTTGTCTCTCTGTCTGCCTCTCTGTCTGCTTGTCTGGTGTACGCTCTTCATTTTCACTTTCTTCAGAAGTAATTTCTTTGCTCATATTTCGCTAATCGAATATGTTCTATAGATCAATTTTCATTACATTGCACTTCTGCCTCACTGGTTATGAGGAATGAGCCATGAACTGTAGACAATATCTCATCCTGGCCAGGGGAGATAATCAAAGAGATGGTTAAATCTGCTTCCTATACAGTCTGATAATTTTGAGCAATAGTCTCTTTTTTACTCCTCTCTCCCTTCTGACCCCCATGACTATGACTTATTAATCAGAGCGTCAAGTGAAAGAGGAGAGGAAGGATAAAACTACATACAGTACCATGCTGTGGCTCAAATTAACAACTTCATTCAGTGATTCTCCCTTGGATTCAGAATTGCAGTAAACCAAATCACATTCTTTATCTTTTAATTAGAATTTTTTAATTTGGGTCATGTGAAGTTACATTTGATAACATAAAACCACAAATGTGACTCTTAACAGAGGGAGGTCCTGAACAATTTGTAAAAAACTGCCAAGGATCTTCTGTTGATTCTTAGTATTTTTGAATAAAAGTATGTGTAGAGAATGGATTACTGTTTTATAATGCTGCCAGGGTCTTATCTGAAAATCAGAGATTGCACCAAAATAATGGTGCAGGCTGTTGTGCTTTAAGATTATCAGAAAATAGCTGTGAATATGTTTATTATCTATGCTTTGTTTTGGACTCTTTTGGCCTATCAAAGTTTTTTGGTTTATTGTGCAATATAGCTCAGGTATTCATGAATCCCAAATCATTCAAAAATCATTATATTTATTTGATACCCATAAGATTTAAGTTCTTTTTACTCAACTCTGGGAACTGGACCTAGAGGCTTCAAAGTTTAAAAGCCCTGAGTACGAAAATGTCCTCCCTTTTTTTTTCTCTTAGAAAGTTAATATAAGATCACAAGAGCAGATACATTGGATCAGATTCAAGGTCCAGCTAGCCCAGGATCCTGTCTCTGGCACTAACAAATATTACCTACTTTGGGAAGAATATAAAAATAGGCAGTAATGCAGTGACATTCTCTTAATGTAGTTACCAGCCTTCTGTAACTGCAGCTCAGGGAACGCCTGCACCAGAGATGGCATCTTGATGTTCAACAACCCCTGAGGATTTTTCTTCCATTAATGTATTCAATCAATTTTAACGCTTTCAGGCCTTTTAGATCCATAATATCCTGTGGCAATGAGCTCCACAACCTAGATAATCTGTTGTGCGAAGAACACGTTTGTTCTTGCATCTCTTCTCAGTCTGCAACCTAGAACCTGTGTGGTTTACCCCAAAGTCCTTTGCTCTGGGAAAGAGCAAACAGTTACTCCCAAATGACTTTTTCAGATCCAGTCAGGACTTAATAGAGGTTTCTGTCATATCCCCTCACTTGCCCTTTCTCCTGGCTGTGGAGCGTCTGTTTGTCACTCCTTGAACAGAAGCGATGCCGCATCTTTGGCCTGGCTGGTTGCCTTTCTGTGTAGCTCTTCCTCTGTTGTTATTTCCTTTTAGCAGCGAGTTGGGGAGAGAAACCAGATCCAGATGTACCACGGATGTATATGTATTATGGCACAATGATAAATGGCATAATAATGTGAAACGCAATAAACCAGCAAGAGTTAGCAACACTGATAGTGGAGGCAGCACTGCTGACCCATCAGCAATCGAGAACACACAGAATCTAGTTTGGATGGTGCTGTACGCACATTTTAATGACATTTGCAATTCACTTCCATGAACTGAAAAAATGCACTTGTTATTGAGTCATTGCACCCGTTTTAGAAATTTGAAGTCTTATGGAAATGATGAAAATATTTTAAACTCAAGTCTGACATGTCAATTTTAGGTCATCCTGTACTCATCGCCCAGCTAGGGTTTCAGGCTCAATTTTTGCTTTCAACTCCTCAAACACTGGTAATATTTTCAAGATTCTAAATGAAATATTTCTGGTTCTACCTTGATGTGGATCATTTCCTTTGAAAGAACTAGGAAAAATGTAAAAATATGGATTCTTTTTTCTGGTTTTAATAACTTTTCAGCATATCTATACAGCTGAAGTTCTTCCATGCCAAAAGCTGAATTTTATCATGGAGTAGCTCCAGCCACTGAAAAGGGCTTTGGGTGTTTTGGTAGAACTGACCATGTGACTGATTTAAATCAAACTAGAGACCTACAACTGCACAGGAGTGTTCGTCCTGTACAGGCGGTGGCAAAGTCAGGGCTCATTGAGCACCACAGAGAGGAATGCCTTGAAGCTACACAGAAAAGATCCTTGCAGAAGTCTTGGATTGGGTGTTCAGAGGCCAAATGCATGCAGGTGTTACCCAGAGCTGCTACCTGCTTTGTAACTCATGGCTGATGTGGGACACACTCCGTCAGTTATGCTTGACGTACCCAGGAGCAGCGATCAGTCCTCAGGTCACTACGCCAGAGGTGTTCCCCGTGGAAACCAAGCCACAAACCCCTGAAATTGCACACAATGGTTCCTTCTTCTTCCTCATCACTTCATGCTGGCATAGGTGCCAACTTCCTTTTGGCTGGTTTCCAGTTCTCCATTTGTGGGACGGGTGGAGAACGGTGTTGCCTGCACCGAAAGAGAGAGACCCAGAGCTCGGCACTGCCGAGCGTGATGTGCTGCAAGCTCACATTGCTCCCATATGTCCCCGTTGGACAACGGAGGGAGCAAGCCAGGGGCTGACAGGGATGACAAGTGACTGTCCTTGGGACATGGGCCCATCTGAGCTGCAGAGGGGAGGACCCCAGCCCCGCAATGAAATCCCAGCCCGCTTTTGCCTTCAGGGTCTCGCAGCTCTGTCAACGACACCTCCTAATCACGAGGTGCATGGAGCAGCCTGATGATGATGGACATGTATGTGACCTATACTTGTCTCTTGGGTTGTTGTCTGTTTGAAACGTGGAGAGAGCTGGAGGGCAAAGGGAGGATGGTTGTGTGTGTGCAAAGGACAGATAGCCTGCACCAGCCCAAACGCAGTGACAACTCTTATCTTCCTTACAATATTTACCCTGCAACTCATGAAGCTGAAAGCAGCTTACTTTTGTGGACAGCTAGTTTTCAAAACATAATAGTTTTGGATGGGGAGGAGTATTTGAGAGGTATTTATTTTGGTGGGGTTTTTTTTATATTTACATCCCCCAAAGCACATGGAGCAGTAAAAAGCAATAGCTATTGTTATTGTGTGTCTTTCCACGGAGCCTCATTAGTATCAGGGCATCTGCAGCACAAAGAATTCTGAGTGCTATTTGTTTAACTAAACCATTACAAGCAGCCACTTTCTGGACAATTTGTAACAAAAATATCTGTGTAGTTCTCTTCTTTCTTCCTCCTACCACTGTTACTCCTGGCTTTGCTCCTGGACAACTCTCCTATTCAATGCAGAAAATGTCCTTTTTTACAAGTCAAAAGCAACACATCCCAATAATTAAAAAATGTTTGCTATGGTCATTTTTTTTGTTGTTCCTGCCTACTTTGAATCTACAGTGTATATGCTGTGTCTACTACAGCAATGCTTGCTTTCAAACTTCGAGCCCAACAAGCAATACCACAGAAGAGTTATATTTCTTTGCCTGCAAATAAATAATTAAAACCAGAATGATGGTTCTAAGAGACAAGACTAATCTGACTTTCCTTATTATCATCATCAGAAATTGGAGGCTGATTGAGAATACAGGCCAAGATATTTACATGTGCCAAAACCTAGCAAAATTCCAGAAATATTCAGATGCCTCCTTTGATTTCAGCATGTTAGACAACTAGTTATTTTTGAAGTAAGCTTAAGCAAGACTTTGGGAATTAAGTTCTTAGTTCTGGGAACTTAGTTCAGCTCTGCAGGTGGAGGCATGGTGATTCTCCTCAGCTCGTTTGAAAAGCTCCGCTCATCTTTTGCTGCCGACAGAAGTTGGGAACTCCAGCCCCAGTCAGTAAAAGCTGTGTTGACGTGGAGGTTTTAGTTCCCATCAGGCGTGGTTTTCCTACAGGGACTCACCTGGTTGTCCCCACTGGGCTTTGTTTCACACTGTGCAGCAGGTGCAGAAGCCACAAAATGGATTCATTTTGGAAGAAACCAAACCAGATGATGCAATGCATTGACAAATACAAATGCATTCAACGAACATCAGGTGCTAAAGCTCTTCAGTCCACCAGACCAGCCCAGAGCTGGTCCAGCGTAACCCCTCCCTGGCACACACGTAATGTGGCCCTCAGCTTCACCAGCGCTTCCCTCTGCAAACCCACTGCCTGCTCCTGTGAGCAGAGCCAAACCCATGCCAAGGATAATGCCCTTTGCCAAACTGCTGCCAAAATACTCAGCTCATTGCAAAATACAGTCCGTGACAATTTAAATATGTTGTTGCCGGAGTTATTGAAGTGCTGTGCTGCCCACAGCACTTACTCATAGTGAAGCGCACATGGTGCGCAGAAGAGAAAGGAGGCAACAGGGCAGGACAAGGATACAGGATGTATTTTCTTATCGTGACTGACAGGGGAAGCTGCTCTTTTACCATCAGCAGGGCACTGCAAGGCCAGAACCGCTGGAGTCTGCCCTTTGTAACTCTCCAGACCTGTGCTTTTCTGCATTTGTGACAGCATTGCAAAAGAACTCCTTTACATCCCATATAAACCAAACTGCATTTTCCATCTCATACTAATCCATCTTTCTTCAGAGATCTCTACTACCTCTGTAGGTATGATCACTTCCTCACTGAAATCACTTTAACTACATTGGTATGTGTGTCGTCAGTACTTCTACACCAGTTTCCATCCTGTATAAACAGCATGCCTGGGGCTTTCAATCAAACTCTGAAGCTGTACCTCAGATCAGCAGCCATGATACAGACCTCTATTTTACTTCTTTCTTGGGCTGTTAGGGTGGCATGAATATTTATATTTTTATGTAAATGACAACCAGGGAGCTTTTTAAGTTCAATGACAACTGAATTTGCTCAGGAGTCTGGTATTTCATCCTTACTTTCTTTTATGAGTGTTCCTCACATATGACATTTAACTCAAAAATTTACTGTCTTTGTGGGAGAGAAAGTGGCTTGTGGAGGTAGGCATTGCTTATGCAAATTGTTCAGTCCTCTGGGAAAAGATTTAGTCACTTGTCATTAGTTTCCTTATTACCCACTGTAATGGATGAACAGTTACTGGAATATACATTTTCAAAAGTAATATTTAATAAAAACTCACCTTTTATACAGCAAAATCATTTGTGAACCACTCATAGAAAATCTACAGCCTGCCAGGAAAAAAAAGTGTTAATTTTTGTTCTCTTACTGTTAGTCACCACTGTGAGACAAAGCCAAATGTGCGTACATGGATAGTGCGCAGAATTAATTTCATCGGGAACAAAGAAACACACGGTGGCAGGGTGAACAATGTTAGGGGTTTTCAATGCTCTGCTGACTGGGCTGTTCAGTCCCCTGGACTCTTCCACCATTGTTAGTTTTATTCCTACAGATTCAGTAAGAGCTGATCCAGCTCTGTACACACAGTTCATTTACTTGTTACATGGCTTGTTTCTATGGTAATACTAAAACAGGAGATTTCTGATTACTCATGCTTCCTTATTTAGAAAAAAACAATGTCAGATGCCATAAACTGAATCGTTTTAACCCTTGATACTAGGTAAGTGCATTACTTTGCATCTGGGTATGGCAATGCATCTTGCTGCTCTGATTACCCAAAGTGACCTCGGCTTTACAGGAAGAAAATAATCTTTTTTTTTTTTCAGATGAGGTGGTTCCTCACTTTACCCCTCATTTCATTGCTTCCGTTCCTGACAGTCATGGGAAGAATGTCATGGTTCTCTCCAGCATCTGTTACAGTGAGATGTGCACAATGTTTTCAAAGAAGGATTATCCTCCAAGTTGCAAAGGAAAACCACTGTAAATGGAAAGTGTGTTCGACACGAGTTTCAGCTCAGCTTCCTAACTATTCCCTCGGGGAGTAGAATTGCTTCCAGTCGTAATCAGAATAAGTCTGGCCCTTCAAAGCAGAAGATTTCCTGAATTATACACCTTTTTGGTGCTACCTGTAGAGGGTGAGGAGACCTTGTACAATGGCACACTGCTGTTAGTAACCATTTTGTCAGACCTTTACCGCTTTCCCTGAGACTCTTCAGGAGCGGCACTTCCCACGGTGCCGTAGGGGTACGGGGACAAGCTTCGCACCCTGTTAGGTACTATCTGCCTCCTTTGCTAGGTGCCACAGACGGTGTCTGCTCAGCCATCTGCTTCTGTCCCACAGACATCACTACGATCCCACCTCCGGGTAGGTGAAGCTTCCAAGGAAAGGAGAACTTCAGCCTCACTGCTCCTCACTTTCTCAGTGTATTTCCAGTGTATTTCTGGCAGGTCGCAGCAGCTGGGGACTGTCCCCATCCACAGTAAGGCTATAGTCTCCTTTCACTAAAAAAAGGAGACCCACCTCCTCTTTACACTTATAACCACCTTCTAGACAACAGTCTGTTGCCAGCCCATTTGGAATGCCGGCTAATATTTCTCTGCTGTTGATGACAAAGATTAAATTAACCTTGAGGGGTTTGCTTCTTTCCCAACTTGAGTCATGACAAGCCAATCCAGAAATCCCCCTGGCATCAGGAAAGCAGCCACCGGCCTTGCAAAGAGCTTTCACACTTCACAGACCCTGAAAGGTTTAAAATCACAATTTCAGCAGAAAAGCAACTTAATTAGCCAGGCTCTCACTGATGAAAACTTCTTCCATCTAATGAAAGAGAATACTCCCAAATCCTGAAACTTTAAGGTCAAAGGTGAATCAGAAGAGACTACCCAAGATGGGCTTGGGTATCCCTTTGGAAGTTAGGGATTTGGCATACATTCAAGAAAGCATCCCAGTCAGAGAAGCATTTAGATGTGGGCCTGCTATGAGGTGCATTCTTAGGAGTTTCCCTGAAAAGGACCTTGGTTAATAGGTACCATTGCAGAACCCATGGGAAAGAACTTGGGTGTGGCATCCATTTTTTTCAAACATTGCCAATTCCCTTTAACTGAATACATTTCTCACCTCTACCCGACTATTTCAGAGTTCAAAAAACTGCCCTCCCTGGAGAGAACCATTTTAAAAGGCCATACTTGGGTCTAACCTCATGATAGTGCCCCTTAAATTAAATGCACTCTTAAAATTCATTCCTTCATTCCAGTGATAGGGCATATCAGGGCCACAGAGAGGTTAGAGAAGAGAGATTGCTCTCCAGGGATGCTGGTAGAGTGGGCAAATATGTAGATACAGCTGAGAACCTAGTTTTTATTGCTGGGACTGGGCTGAGGCGATTACCACTTAATGCTGTCCTTCCCTGAGGCAAGCAAGTTAGGTAAAATGAGCGTGGGGGGGGACTGTGCCAAAAAGTCTTGCATTGGCCCTACTAGAAATAATGTATTGGGACAGCAACAGAAGCAAATGATCGTGTCCCATATGAGCCAGGAATTTCTCTATTCAAGCCTGCCCTTGAGCACCAGAACACAGAAGGTGATGCCCTTGAGTAAGGCTTTTCAGACTTACCCTTCTGATGATTTACATGCTTCACTATAAAATAGTAAGAATGACAGCTGATATATTATATCGCTTCTGTTCTACACACACCGTGCAAAATAGACTGCGTATATCCAACTGAGTAATTTAATAGTGCACTAATGTATTTGGAGGTTGTTTTCTCAAGGCTTCAGCAGGGAGAAGACCTTCTGTAAAAATATCATACAACTTATCTATCAGATTCCTGAGCTGACACAACCCAAAGTACGGCTTTCTCAACCTCCCTCCCTCCCCACACTCTGCTCTGCTCACCACGGCTATGGTGAGAGAGAGGTAGCAGGGGCCCTGCGTACAAATGAGACCCCGGGGTCTTCAACGTGCTCTGCCCCGTGGGACACAGCGGCGTGTAAGGCTGCACGCTCACAGCGTGATGGTGGGCTGTATGTTCAGGTGGAGGTGGTAATTTACCTTATTATTGGGTTTCAGATGAACTTTTGTGAGTGCTGGGCATGGCCACCTCCTGTTGACCGCACAGTGCCTCCCGGGTAGGAAGGGGTCTGAGGCCAGAGCTCATCGAGAGCACTTGGGGTAGAAGGTAAAAAATAAATAAACATACCAACAAAGTAAGTAGAGAAATGAATAATAGTAAGAGATGACTGTTTTCTGAGGATTTCCTCAGATGTTTCTGGGTATCAAATTGGAAGGTTTGACCAAATGCAGTATTTTGTGGGAAACTTGTGGTTTGGGAGGACAGTTGGTCAGGGAAGGGAAAAAAAAAAGGACTGAAAAGCTTTATTTCAGCTAAGATGGAAATTTTGCACAAGGGGAAAAAAAAGCACACTGTCTTCTAATGGATTCTACAAAACAACAATTTAACCTGTCTCATTGTGACATTTAGGAAGTGCTATTACTTATCCTGAGACAAATTTGTCTTTTATATGTTCTTTAAACAAAGGCTGCTGCTGTATATTATAATAGGGTCTGTTAATTTGAACTCTTTTCATTTGTTTTAATGGGAAATATATTGCACATTTTTGGCTACCGTAAAAAGAAGTCACTATTCAGGAATCCCTTCCTGTAGTTAATGAAGTAGTAAATGAAGAAACAGAGAAGCATCTGCAAGTGGGAATGCTAAGTTTTATGTTTGGATAGATGTATTTACACGGAGGCTTTAGTGTACATCTTTGCTAGAAGACTCAGCCACACACTTTGCTTTTACTATGGGTTTGTGTAATGGGTAAGATCCAAATGCTGACAGAAGAGCATCTAAATCAGTTCTGCATTAGAAAGATTGATATCCCTTTTGTTCCTCCTTTAACTGCACTCACTGATGAAGATGATGCAGATAATTAATTACAGCTATGAAGAATGAAAGTGAAAGGACCATATTCCCTCCTCAGCCATGACCCTGCACTGGATTAACATCAAGGAGGTTACAGGGTCAAAGGAGTTCAGGAAAAAGCCTTTGGCAATAAATTATACTGAGATTATGTCCTGTAACCTAACTGCAACTCTTCCATCACCAATTAAAGATCAAGTGCAAAGAGCTCTTCAAAAACTAAGTCATTGTTTCTCCCTGCAAGGAACATGTGGCTGAAGACAGATGTGCTTCCCTAAGGCTCTGCAGGGCAGATGATTCAGCAGCCTCTTCTGTACCAGGGCAACCCTGAGCGGGTCACAGCTGTATCTGTAGGTGCATCCCTTACTGTGTCCGAAGGAAAGTTAGGACTCAAGTGTGTTGCTTTGTCCTTTCCTATGTCATCTAGGAGTCACCTGTTGTTTTGCTTTCTAAACAGGAATCCATACATGAGCTGCAGAGCAAGTTTTGTTAAGAAATAACCAGCAAGCATCCAGTTTTAGAGATGAGATAAATGCTCATTTTAAAAACAGTTTCGGTAGGTAAAGCCAGTTTGCCAGCCCACCCCATCACCAGCTGTTACCTCCAGCACCATTGGTGGAACACGGCAAATGAGTTGCACAAAACCAAACTGGCCACAAACGTATCATTAACCTGATCCAGGCGCCCCATGATACTAGGGAACGTGTGTGACCCCAACTCCTCCCTGCCGGAGGAAACATAATCCACTGCAGAGGGCATATAGCAAAAAGTGGCTGTTTCTGCAGCAATGGTCCTTACGCTGGTGCTGGTGTTGGCGTAGAACAGAAACACGGGAAGTGTCTGAGGGACGGAAACACATGTCAGGGTGTCTACAGAGAGGACGGCCTCCATGTTACTGTAAATGATTGGCAAATCCCCAGCCTAGACCTTCCATGGACCTCAGCATGAGTTTCTCTAGTTTTAAAAGTCCTTGTTTCTGCTCTGAGAGATGATATCCATCAGATTGGGCTGTTTCAGCTTAGGAAATCACAGGTGTGCAGGGTGAGCCACGTTGCCCACTGTGACCGGTGGTGATGGATGTGGAAGCACCTGGCCATAGCTGAGACCAAATACACCTTTCACCTATGATGCTGGGAGCCTCAGGCAGGAGAGAGGGACCAGCCAGCAGTGACCTGCAGCTAAATTTCCAGACCACGGGTCTCCTCATGGGCATTTAGACTGGACGTGCTCAAAGATAAGGGGATGGGGTTTTTTAGCTTGACTCTGTCTCTCTGCTCTGCAGCCTCCCTTCTGCACAATGAAGATAACAATTCTTGCACCACTAAGGCACACGCTGATGACAAAATCATCCGCCAGGACCTCAAACACTGCTCTGCGGAGTTCCAGAGAAGTCCGTACAAAAATAGCATATCTTTTGATCTTCAAACTTGGTTAAATGCAGCCTGCAGATGCAGTAAAAACCTTGAATTGTTCTGTGGGCACGAAAATAGGTTTCTTGTCACTACAACATGAAGCGACAGGATTAGGATAAAATTCAGGAGTTTTCAGACACTACCAAAATAAGCCAGAAAATTCCTTTGGTTTTGAGTGGCAGGTTTTTGAGGGGTTGGCCACTCTGTATTACCTAAGAACGCTTATATTTGGGATGGGCTCATGAGCGTACCTGACCTCCAGGCCCAGTTTCACGGTTTCACAGTTTTCGCACCATCTGATCGGTGGCGGTGCCAGTGGCATGGCACTGTGGTCGCTCTGCTACCATGGACCATCCAACTGCCATGAGCCCTACTCCGCACCCTTCAGGCGGCCCCAACCCACTCGGTGGTGGTGAACCCCTCTGTGTCTCAGCTTCGGCCCCCACCTGCTCCCAAGGCAGTGGGTGGTCTCTCTTCCTTGCAATGGGAAGGGTTGGAGACCTCTTGGGTATCCCCCATCACCAGGCGGCTCTTTCCGTCAGTTAATTGGGACAGCAGAGCCGCTGTGCCAGGGCTGTATGGGGTCTATGCATCCCTAGGGACATGGGATCCCATAATCTACGCAGCAGGAGAGGTCCCCTAAACACTGGAGAAGAAGCTGGGTCACAGCCCTGCTCCTGCACACAGAGCTGCTCAGACGGGAACGGCACGATTTCCTCTAACATGTGTAATGCTTTCCCATCTCTAAAATAACGGGGTTATGGCAAATTCAAGTTATTTATTTCATAGCTTTCAGGCTTTCCCCCCCTATTTTTAGTTTTGTCTTCATTTAAACATACCCGAACATAATGCCCAGGGGGAAATATCAGGTTGCATTAAAAGGGAGGGAAGGCTCCGAACCGCTTCTCTTTTTCTCCAAGCCCTGGTTGATACTCACCACTACAAAAATAGGAAAAAACATCCTACACAGAGATCACCTCCCCCCAGCATTTATGGCTCCATGACACAGAGCTTAAAAACATAAACCACTAGACTCCACGTGGGCAGGACTTGACTAACAGCCCATCTGCGGAGCGAAGAACTAAAGATAGGGCCCTGACAGCTTCGTCGGCTAGCTCGGTTTTTGAGAGCAGGTGGGACGATTTTGATGCAAGGGGGGCGATTTCTGAGAGCCTGTGGGAATCAACATCTCCCTCTGCAGAGTGGGCTCTTGTGCTGTGTCCCTCAGGTGGGTCCAAAAGGGCTGCGGAGCCCAGGTGTGGGGATTCAGGGTGGAAGGTGGCCAAGAGAGGTGATGCTGGAGCTGCTTCCCAGCCCCAGTGCCCTGAGCTTAACTTTAGGCCAAAGGTGAAGGAAGAAAAGAGGAGAGGGAGAGGAGAGAAGAGGAAGAAAAGAGAAGAGAAGAGAAGAGAAGAGAAGAGAAGAGAAGAGAAGAGAGAAGAAGAAAAGAAAAGGGAAAACAGAAGGGAAAAGAGAAGGGGAAAGAAAAGAAAAAGAAAAGAAAAGAGAA
>NW_009625924.1:2142-6561 GCF_000690535.1 Cariama cristata | reverse complement strand
AGTCGTGCTTTCTGAGCAAGGCTTAATCACCGCCAGGATGTAACGATCTCTCCTCGGTGTCATATGCAGGCAGTGGGAAGGTGTCAGAGTGTATTCAGTGCTTTATTAAGCCGTGCAGCATCACAGGGGCCCTCCTGAAGGAGGAGGCTGGGGAGACGGGGAAAGCTCCAGATCTGCTTGTCACTCTGGTAGCCAAAAGTGTGGGCTACGGAGAGTCGGATACGTGCAAACCCCCTCCGTCTGTCATCGAGCAACAAACTGCACAGGTTCATAGCTGATGTGTTGTCAAGTGCAAAGCCAGTTGCCCATGGAAAGATTTCCGTCCTGGGAAACCCGTGTCCCCTTAGCTGCCCCTTGTGGTATCACCTTGGGGATGGAGCAGCGCTGCGCCCCTTCCCCTCTGCGCTTTGACCTTCTGGACCCCGTAAGTGCTAAAGCCACAGTACTTGGCAAGGAAGATGCCCAGCTCAGGAGTGAGCGAGTTCCCCTCAACCATGACTTTTGAGTGCTCTCTGTTGACATTTTTAGTAGGACTTCTGCGGGCTTTTTAAGTGTTTATCGAAATATTCTGCATGTATTCTGTCATGTGGCTTGTAATTAAAATGGTGTATAATGGCAAAGACTGCTGTTCTACATAGGTTTTACAAGGCTTCCAAATGTAGAGATGAATACAGACTGCCTTTGCTGTGCTGATACTAATTGCAGCCTCCTGACAGGAATGTAAATGCAGTTCCTTAGCACATTCTTATCTCAGCATGTGTGGGATTTACATATATAACTCCTATTAATGCTAATGGAAGCTATATACATAATTCTTTTTGCATAGGGCTGACACTATATTTTTATCTGAACCTGATGTAACTGGAACCAGCCATCTTATATAAGGAGAAAGATTTGTAGTTTCTTACCGGAAGCTTTCTTAACATTTTGGTTGGTTTAAAATGTATGGAGGAAATGCAAGTGAAGGAAGCAATACAAACCTTTGTATTGTGCTATTGGCATGGAAGGTTCATAACATTCATACAAAAAGTGTTATGTTATCCAGAGGATTATCGATGCATCTGATCCTGTTTTCTTTAAAGTTTCTTTTTGTTGCTTTTTGAAAAAAACTCATTAAATCAGAAATCGGGATTGGTGATTCCTGATTAACTTATTCCTTTAGACCCGATCATCTTTTAATGTTTAGATGTGTTTAAAGGTTTATTTGTGGTATTACTACTTAGAAAATACAGTATCTTTTTTATTTAGAGCTATAGTCAGTTCATCCTTGTGAATTTCTGACGGAAGAGCAATGTTGTGCGTTGTGATGCTCCTGAAGCCGGAAGCATCCTGAAAGGAAAGTTTGCTTTCACTGGTTAGGAAAGTCTCTCAGCCTTCTATTAGCAATATCTGAAGTTTTGTGTTTCTTCTTGTTTCTAAAGCTGTTTCTTCTTCTTTTTTTAAAAAAATTTGTGTATGGATGGGAAATGGCAGCTTCTCCTTTCAGATATGATGACATCCTGCTGTAGCTACGCTTAGCTTGTCACCTCAAAATTGAATTACAGTAATGCCTACTCTCAGGGTAGGGGTTTGGGGCGTACTGTAAGCTGATATGAACTGTGAGAAATCTATTGAGCTGAGAATTTACAGCATCTGAAGCTGTCCTAGCCCTCCCTCCCATTCATTTTTGCATTTTTACATTTATCCTGCACAAGCGAACAAGCACAACTCATGTTGTACCAAGTTGAAAACAGGTATTTTTTTTAAATTAGTATTTATTAGACTGTATGTAGACTGTAGACAGGATCCGTAAGTTTTCCTCCTCCTCTTTGCTGTACTGTGGTAGTTGTTGTTAGACAAGGCTGTTGAAGGACTGCCCCATCAATTTAAAAGAAACTAGGGGAAACATGATAGGAAGTCCATGGTGGGGACTATCTTCTAAAGAAGTTGTTACTTTTTAAGACTTGTTAGAGATTGCAGAGATCCTCATTTGAGGATACACTAGCTGTTTTAAAGGTTGTCTCTGTTTTCATAGGATTTTAATCTTACCATTTTTTTCCTTATGTTTTGGCTAAGGTTGGATTTTTTATCATTCAACTGGATAGTTAAGTTATTGTTTAAGGATTGTTGTGCATACGCTAGAAGACTGTTCTGACGAGCACATCTTATATGCTGAAATAAATGTCAAAACCATAGAGACGGTTCCAGATAACAGAAGAATAAGATTTTGATAGCTCATTTATAATGTTGGGAAAAAGAGTTCAGTATCAGTGTATCATTGTAGAGAATGCACCATGCTGCTGTAGTGTAAATCCTATACAATGGAGGAATAAAGGTTTTACATTTGTGTATCACTGACTGCAAGAGAAATGGATCCGTTCCTTTCAACCTGAGAAATTTAAGGTTTTGAATAGTGTGTGAAAAATGTAAATGTTACTCAGAGATTTAGTAGCAAGAAGTGATATATAAACTTGCATTACTGCACAGAAATAACATTTTGTAAACATAAATCTTGAATATAAAAAACTGAGAGACAGTGAAAGCAAACTTTACATTGGTAAGTATTTGTTATCAGAAAAAAATAATCTGAGTAGGTGGGACTGGCAATGTAGACTTGTAAAAACAGTCACAGTGACTTTCTCTTTGCGTTTGGAAGAATTGACAAGACCTATTGCTTATTTAATGAATAATTTCCAAAGGATCTTCACTAAGTTAGGTTCTGTATGGAACAGTTACTGTATCTCAGGATCCTTATAAACAAACATTCAAATTGCATGCTATTAAGAATAAAATACATAATCCAGATTTGAATCCCAGATGGAGATGAGAACCTTTCGCTTTTGTGCATTCTATGAAACCCATTCTGTAACCTCAAAATGCCAATAAAAAATGGAAGGAACCCAATCACAGTGATTAAAACCCCAGTACCTAATTAAAATACTGTACCTGGTTGACTCATTTTTGTGCTGGCTGTCTAAACTTGACCTTGAAGTGTGATGGGGAAAAAATCATGTGGGAAGGCGTACGTTAGCCAGAAGGAACAAGGAAATGAGTTAACTGAATATTGTTTAATGAAAATTTTTCTTAACTCTTTTCAGGGAAGACCTATAATTTGCATAGAACCTAGACACTGCGCTTCCCAGAGCATTCAGTAGGCTAATTTAACATCATAGGCTGGTTTATAACAAAACTACATTTTTTCCCTTTTAAAGAATCATCTTAAGGTTTGAACATGAATGCTAGTCACACTGGATTTTATGATAAATTTTTCATAAATGTCTTGTTTTTCTGGTCTAGTTAGTGAAAGCAAAAATGTTTGCAAATTTCACATTTCAACTAAAAAGTAGTAAAGATTTCAAGGGGTGAGTTTCCTGTTAATTGGGTATTTCCACCCCTATCATTGTATTAAAGATGTAACTTTAGACTTTGTGTTCAGGT
The DNA here is from genome assembly GCF_000690535.1 of Cariama cristata. Taxonomy (NCBI): domain Eukaryota; kingdom Metazoa; phylum Chordata; class Aves; order Cariamiformes; family Cariamidae; genus Cariama; species Cariama cristata. Next base: position 3,144 of record NW_009625924.1, on the reverse strand, counting down.
CTGAATGCCACTATATCCACGGAAGTAGAATTTGGAGCATGCACAGTTACATGTGGTAAGTAGCAAAGCAGATGAATAAAACATATTGTAATTTGTTTTGGAAAAAAAAAAAGTGCTAACTGTTGCAATTTAGCAGTTGTAATTTGCTTGCCCTCGTTCACCTCTCATTGATTTCAATTGCCAATAACTATAATTAACAAAAACAATCAGGCTGATTGTCATTAGGAGTTTAGGTCAGATCTGTTGTTTTATTAATTTCACAGCCTGCAAGCTCCTATTTTAAACCAGTTCCCTACGTTTATTGGCACACGAGCTGCCTTCCCCAAAGTAACAATTTTCGCTATTTGTGAACATCTGTGAGATGTTCAGAAGATGAAAGATCTTCTGATGCTTCTCACAGATGTCTTCCCACATACAATATTGCCAAAAAACTGCTTGTCTGCAGTAGCCTGTTCTGTATTCCACATTTATACAATTTATAAATTGTGCAATGGAGAGGAGAGGTATCATTCTGGAGTAGGAAGGGAGAGAGGAAAAATGAGATGAGCCTTAAGAAGACATCTCTGTGTCCAGGGTGATGATAGAAACTGCTGTGAGGTGGTAATTATATTGCTGAGGAAGTAGTCTTGATTCAGAAATGCTATTAATTTTTTTGTGAACAAATTCAGCTTCTCATAAGACCACAGAAAAAAGAGAGGTGAGTTTTTGCCCCCATCAATCTGATGTTTTCTAGAGTATGCCTTTTTTTTTTTCCCAGTCACTTTTTCATATTTCCAATGATAGAACTTCCTTGATTCCCTCCTGTTTCACATCTTAGGACTTTTTTTTTGCTTCTACATAATTTAATATTTCTCTTTCTTCACTTAATAATTTCAAATCTGCTTATATGTTCCATATACCAATGGGAATTTCCAGGGAATTTCACAAAATTTTGTCTCAGTTTTATCTTTGGTCCCTCAGAGTTAATGTTGTTGTGGGTTAACCTTGGCTAGATGCCAGGTG